>NC_139560.1:21726331-21956612 GCF_965112155.1 Podarcis liolepis
GTGTGTGTGTGTATGTGCGCACACAAACACACACATGCAAGTATGTGAATGACACACAGCTCTACCTCTTTTTTACACCATCCAATTACAGGAAGGCAGTGTAAACCTTGACAGGTGTCTAGAAACAGTACAGGAATGGATGAAGGCTAACAAGCTGAACCATAATCCAGATAAAATGGAAATACTGTCATTTGGGGGAATCTGCTAATTTGGACAAATATTCAGATCTGACTCTGCATGGGGTCACACTCCCCCTGAAGTCTGGTCTTGGCCTTATCTATGGAGACACAATTAGTGTTGGGTGTCATGGGTATTTATTTGTGTGGTGTTTTTTTGTGTGTGTGGATTTTGTTGTTGTTTGTTTGTTTTTACCATCATAGACCAGCTCAGCAGCTGCAGCACAATCTAGAAAAATCTGATTAAGCCTTTGTTATGTCCAGGTTAGATGACTGCAATGTACGCTATGTAGGGCTCTCCGCAAAGATGGTTTGGAAATGGCAACTGCTGCAGAATCCAGCAGCTAGTATTGGTTATGCTATCTGCCTTATCATTTCCAGGCCCAAATCATGGTGCTGATTTAGGCCTTTCAATTTCTAAAAGGCTATCTGAAGGACTGCCTGCTCTGTTCAAAGGGGTCTAAGCATTAATGTCAGCATCAGAGGTCATGTTCTCTAGCCTGCCAGTAAGAGCCATTAGGCTGTAGGGCCCTAAGGATAGGGCTTTGTCTGTGGTGTCCCTATGGCTCTGAAACTCTCTCTCCAGGGAAACATGTATGGTCTCAAAACTGCTAGTCTGTTTTATGGAATTGTGCTGCGATTGAAAGGGAGAAATCATAAGCTGCTGCTGGGTTTGTGTGTGTGTAAACACACATGCCACATAATGTTGGATACAGATTTTGTTCTTGCCAGCAGGTGCATCTCTTAAACAGGGTTCTGTCCTCAGGATTTTCCTTGCAGGTGGAAGTGGGAGGAGGCTACTTTTGCCAGTTCTCCCCTCTGCCTGCAGCCCCATCCAGTGCTCTCTCTTACACTGTTCTCTAGAAAAATGGAGGAAGTGGTAAGGTGGACTGTAGGGAGAGGAAGGAAGAAGTAGGAAGATGATGTCTAGATTTAACACGTGGTGATTCAATGCCGATTTTCAACAACACAACACCAGACGCTCCAAGTGTCCCTATTTTTCGGGACGTCCCTGATTTAGAGAAGCCGTCCCGGTTTCTGATTTGATCCCAGAATGTCCCACTTTTCTTTAGGATGCCCCTATTTTCAATGGAGAAATGTTGGGAGGGTATGGAGTTATCCTACCCCTGTGCCGTCTGAAGGCAATCCTGTATAGGGAAGGTTTTTAATGTTTACTGTTTAATGTTTTTATATACGTTAGAAGCTGTCCAGAATGGCTGGGACAACCCAATAAGATGTGTGGGGTATAAAGGGGTATAAATAGTAAAACTATCATTGTGGAATGGGACGTCCCTATTTTCATCGGATAAATGTTGGAGAGTATGCAACACCCAGCATGGCAACTAGCCGCTGGTGCAGCCAAGAGGTAGCTGTCTGCAGCATACTCAGCTAAGGCTATGAATCAATATATGTACAAAAAACACAGTGCTTAACAAAATGTATAAATTGTAGCCTTTAAATTCAGTTCCCAGGGTTATAAAAATGTTCCACCACCTTTGGGCCTCTTGGGAAAATATTAGCTACATTATGGCCCATTTCCGTGATGTTCACTGGCCTCCAGGGGCACTAAATGTTAAAAGGTGTAATATTTCCAGAAAAGATAATTGTTTTGTAAAGTGTGAAAAAGAGGTTGTGTTGCGCAGAAATGGAATTTAAAGGAGACCCGTACAAAGAAGAAAAGAGTTTTGCTTCCTTTTGGCAGAAAATAAAGGAAGATTGGGGGGGGGGGGAGGGGACATTCCGGTAATTCATTTATCCTGTTTTTAGGTCATCGGCGTTTTGCCCCACGAAAAAAGCGAATTGTGGATCTGAAACCTAAATAACTTCAGCAATCCACATGTAAGTGAACAGCAACAATCATTTTTTTCACTTTTATTTTGCTCTCTCAGTGTTCATATCTACAAAAGCCTCTAACCAGTAGTCAAGATAAGTGTTGAACTGAGAAGTATTGATCCAGTAATAGCAGTTCAAGCTTTGACTGTGAGTCCTTAACCCTCCAGACATAATGTCATAGCCTCTTATCCTTGCCTCTTAACATTACCTGCCTATCTCCTCAGAGCTGTCACCTATGGTAATACAGTTCCAAAAGCTTTCTAATCATTACTCATTCAGGCAGCATTTATTCTGTAGCCAGCAAGAAAAGTTTAGGTATTGCTTTTGAGTTGTGAAGAAGAATAAGGTATTTTCTTCGTAACTCAGTTTCTGGCTTTAGTATAATGTTCATCCTAAAGTGCCGTAAAATATAAAGGGAGTTTTAAAATAATATGGGGAGCAGAGAGGAAAGACAGTAAAGACATCACAAACACAGCAGCAATCCAGTCTAAATTATGTAATAGGGAGCTGGGGACAGGCAAAGCTTTAGATTCAACAGCAACCCATTGCAAGTGCAAGGTGCTCTTTGAATAAACAGTCTTCTTATGCATGTATAATCAAGAGAATGAGCAACAGAAGGAAACCAAAGGTGGCCAACATCACACGACAAACTCCAATGGTGTAGAAAATCATTTCTAGCACTGCTACACAACATATTGTAATATTATTGCTATAATTATGAGGCAACTCCAATTTATTTCTTCCCTCTTCCAATTGATGGCAGTGTTATATTTCTGTTGTCTAACCCAGAATTGGCTAACCTGTGGCCCTCCAGATGTTGTTGGACTGCAGGTCAACCGCCCCTGATATAATCTATGCAGCAGAATGAAAGAAATTTACAGATTTAAAAATTAAATTCCAAATTCCAGTTTCTGTTTAAGAGGTGGCTGCCCACTTGGAGAATGGTCTCCCCAGGATGGCTCCCCTGGTGCCCTCGTTACATATTTTTAGGCACCAGGCAAAAACATTCTCTCACGCCTTGGGTTAATTAGCCTACCCATGGCCTTTAAAACTCTCTGTGTGCATGAGAGAGGGGAGGAGTGGTGTTATTATTTTTCTGTTTGTTATTATGTTATGTGTTTTTGTGTTTTTATATTGCAAACTGCCCTGTGATCCTCAGGTGCAGGGCGGTATAGAAGTAGAAAGGAAGAAAGGAAGAAAGGAAGGAAGGAAGGAAGGAAGGAAGGAAGGAAGGAAGGAAGGAAGAAAGGAAGAAAGGAAGAAAGGAAGAAAGGAAGAAAGGAAGAAAGAAAGAAAGAAAGAAATTATTTGTTCCAAAGTGTTATCTATCTTTTGACAGAAGTTAGCAAGTACAGTGTCAGTAAATGCAACGAAGTAAGGAAACAGCATTGCTCAAGCCAAAAACTGCACGCAAGGTGCTTGTCACTTGGAAGGTGGCCCTTCAAGGCAGGTGGTATCTAATTTCTTGCAAGAAGGAAACAAGAGGTACCTACTTGAAAAGTCACTAGCCAAGTGAGAAGCAGCACTGTGTCAGCTCTACATGGTGCAAAGTGAGGGGTTGATGTGGCCAGGAAAAACACATGTATAGTGGAGGTCTAGTGACCTTTCCTGATATAGATAGTAAAGAGAGACTGAAGGCCATAGCTTATGTAACATTTTGTAAAGGTAAAGGGACCCCTGACCATTAGGTCCAGTCATGGCCGACTCTAGGGTTGCAGTGCTCATCTCGCTTTACTGGCCGAGGGAGTGGCGTACAGCTTCCGAGTCATGTGGCCAGCATGACTAAGCCGCTTCTGGCGAACCAGAGCAGAGCACGGAAACGCTGTTTACCTTCCCGCCGGAGTGGTACCTATTTATCTACTTGCACTTTGACGTACTGCTAGGTTGGCAGGAGCAGGGACTGAGCAACGAGAGCCCACCCCGTCGCAGGGATCTGAACCACCGACCTTCTGATCGGCAAGTCCTAGGCTCTGTGGTTTAACCCACAGCGCCACCCGCGTCCATCTAACATTTTGTACTTAAGGGCTAATATCAATTCCAAGCACTTTGTGTACTTCCCTCTAAAGCTCTTCAGGTGGTATGCAAGCTTGTGGAAGATCTTCCTCTTAGGATCTCAACGCACACTGCTGTGTAGATGGCCATCTGTCATGTATGATAAAGTTGAGATTCCTGCCTTGCAGGAGTTGGACTAGATGATGTTCAGGGTCCTTTCCAACTCTACAATTCTATTTATGTGTGAATATAGGAAGAGAGTTCTCAGATGTGCAAAGTAAGGGCAGTATAAAGCTTTATATTGTAAAAAACCAGAATTGAACGACTTTTAGGACTGGTGTAATGTGGCCTCCGCGATCTGAACCAGTTAACATTTTGGCCAATTCTAACTCTTGAATATTTTTCACAAGCAGCACTACATGGACTGAACTATAGTAATCACACAGGTCAAATGTAGAAATGGAAAAGGGAAAAAAGTAGGGAAGCAATGTATAAGGGGAAAAATATGTTGCAATATGTAGCGGAACCAACAGAGACCAGAACCAGTGATGACTGATGCTAAGCTTATGTGAACACTACAATCAGAGCCTGAAGATGACAGCACAGATAGGATTGCAATGGAAGTAGCAACTAAACTGTGTGAAGTGCTTGCTGTTTATGTACATTGCAAGAGATTATACCCAGGGTTTCTACTGGTGAAATTGAATTCTGTGCCAATTCTACAGCTGCAATAAAAGGGCAACTTGCTCAAGAGTAAGTGCTGAATTGTACAGCAAACATTTCTGAGATGCTGAAGATCATCAATATGCCTTAATTTTAAATGAAAATTGCTATCATGGTTACAAAAGGGAGGGAGAAGAGAGATAGAGAGAAATGTATGTACAAGAGAGAACCATGGATACGGCTGGAGCTTTCCTTGCTGGTTTTGGGGCACAAAATTCCATTCCTATGTTTTGTGATGAAAACAGTAAGCCACAAGCTTGTTTCAAGTATGATTTTCTCCTGTGTACGCATGTTTTCCCCACTTTAAATCCCATCCAACATTTCAAGGTGGGGTTGTGGGGAGAGTGTTGCAATTTGAAATTTTATATATGCTTGATTTATCCTGGACAATGAGGGACATGTGATTATTGTAAGATTGCTTTAGTGGAGAGCACTCTGGAATCAAGAAAGGGAAAAAGAAAAAAAGCTTACAAAATGAAACCAGGAAATATTTGTCACTTGAAGAAGTAAAGTGTGATATGATCTTACTAGGAGGAAGTGGGCTTGGATAGAGCTGAAGAGCTTTGGTTTTTAAAGAATACCTTTTCCAAAACAAATACCTAAAACCAGTAGCCTATTTAAAGAAGCTCATCACAGAGCAATTAGTGCTGTTATTCTGAAGGTTACATACTATATCATAGGAAGCTGGAAAATTAATCGTCTATTTAAAAGTGTACAATAAATCTGCAAAACATGAAACGTTACAGATGGCAAGACCCCAACATCACAATAACCTATAAATAAAAATGTATTCTAGATGTTTCAAAAAATGCAATGTACAACGAATAGGGGCTTAATATTAGATGTGACTATCACTGTAACCATAACAGACTGTGACATGTGGCATGACTATTTCCTATATGCTCACACAGAGCAAATCAAGTTATATCCAAAGACATTTCCATAGGGAAAAAAGACAGCAGTCTTGTACAGAATGATTGGTCCATCTAGCTCTGTATTGCCTGGACTTACTGGCAGTGGATATCTAGAGTATCAGACAGATATCCTCTCTCATTCCTACCTGGGGAATGAACCTGGGAGCTTCTGAGTACAAGGCAGGTGCTCTACCATTAGAGTCACACACAGTTATGCAAACTCTTGTACACAGTATATGTGCATTTCTCAACTTACAACCCTCTTTATCCTGGTCTCAAAATCTTCTCCCTGCATTCCACAATAACTCTGTTAAGATAGTACAATATTAACATATTACACATCGGGAGCTGAGGCTGAATTCATAGCTAATCTGATATCCGTATGGGGAACAATCAGCTCACAGACAAACTCCATGCTCTTAACGAGTAGCTCTACAAATATAAAAGGTATCATATTATAAGGCAGCAAACAACTGAATCAACAAAACAAATAATGATTAGTAAAGTGAAATTCTCATAATTGACAAAGATAAGATGTCAAATCTGTGTAACATTTTTAGCATAGCTGTGACTAATATTCACAACTGATGTGGCGAGATACAGTCCTAAATATGTGGAGGACACCAGGCTCGTGAAATCAAAATCGAAGTTTGAACTGTTGTTTATCAAGTATGTATGTAGATGAATATTTGTTTTGCGAATCTCAACATTACACTTCATTTTAGCCACAGATTTGGTACCCAATTTTAAAAGGGAATAAGGCCATATCAAGGGCTATATTTTTGTCTTTGATTATCAGCCCCAGTCAGAAAGACAATTTAGACTATAATCCTAAACACATTTACCTACTAGTGAATCCCATTGACCTCAATATAAATCACTTGTTGGTTTTTGAATGTCTGGTGTAGATTTTTTCAATTTCGTTGTTCTGTATGGGACAATGACAATAAAGATTATCATATTATATCGTACTTGTGTTCAGGTGTGCATAGGCTTTTTTGCAAAATAAATAAATAGCATAAAAATTAAATATAATAAAATAGCATGGTTTCGAGATTGCTAACGTGTGGGCATTTTGCCATTGCTCTTAGAAAATAGTTAGATTTGGAATATAACTGCCAAGAGGTCAGCTAGCCATGCATATTTCATTTTCCCTTGCTCTGCTGTTCATCTCTTCCTCCTTTCAACAATCACCCAGCATTCTGTGACCACTGGACACACCAGACATTTAAGGTAGATTACTTCCCCCAAAAGAATCCTAAAAACTCTTGTTTGCTAAGCATGTTGGGAATAGTAGGTGTGGGAGGAGTAAACTGCAGTTCTTTGGTGGAAGTTAGGTTCTTTAAATGTATGCCATATTATTTTTTTCCTTTTCTCAGGATTCCCCCCCCCCAAAAAAACCCCCCCAAGATTTTCCTTTTGAATTTTTTCAAACCTTGGGGTTTCCCTGAGCCTGCCAATCCCTCATTCTTTTGTGGGGATGGTGTCGTTTTTGGCTGCATAAGAATCTACACCCAGAGGATGCGAAATATGCTTTAGAATGCAGTTCTCTATTCACTGGCATATTATTTCCTGCTAAACTGGAGGTTTTAAATCTATTCATTAAGTTCAATAACTTATTTCTGAGGAGAAAAAGTGCATGCTACTTGCAATTAGATGAGCTAAGCCTACACTCCTATTTATGGGTTAATTAAATTTAATCATATATATTTAATAAACAAAAGATATCAGAGACAAATTCGTATGCATTAACTTGACAAGAAATACACACAGTAAGCAGCAAGCTGCTAATTGTAATTGTCTGTGGGGCCCACCACTAGGAGAAGATTAATCCTAATTAATTTTACCTCATTAATAATTGTCCGAATGTGTTGTATGTCTAATGGCTTTTTCATGAGAGTTCGGAACATGATTCCAAACCAGAGTCACACACACACAAAAAGGGGTTGTGATGCTTTAATGCAGCCTTGGGACCCCAAATATTGCTGGACTACAATCTGCATTATCCTCAGGATAGATGTCAGGATAGATGAGGGTTGTTGTCCGACACATCTGAAGACCCAAGGCTGGGAAAGAATGGCATAATGCAGAAGAAAGACAAATTAAAATGCTCCTTTAACTTTAGCAGATTGTACAATACAAATAAGTGGACTAAGGATATTGTGCTCTAGCCTTATGTACAAGTTTTGAAAAAAAAACCATACAGTGCTACCTGAATGAATGAATTACCCTACCCCTAACCCTATACATAAGTTGCTGCTACAGCAGAGGGACTGTGAGCACCATCATGGGAAAGGTCTCTCTAGGAACAAGGTCTACTATTGTAATACTAGTAGATAGGTAGCCGTGTTGGTCTGCCATAGTCAAAATAAAATTTTTTTTTCTTCCAGTAGCACCTTAAAGACCAACTAAGTTAGTTCTTTGTATGAGCTTTCGTGTGCATGCACACTTCTTCAGATACACAGAAGAAGAAGAAGAAGAAGAAGAAGAAGAAGAAGAAGAAGAAGAAGAAGAATCTGAAGAAGTGTGCATGCACACGAAAGCTCATACCAAGAACTAACTTAGTTGGTCTTTAAGGTGCTACTGGAAGAAAAAAAAATTTATATTGTAATACTGTTCATGTAATATTGTTATATTTATAGTATTGATTTTTTTGGTATGTTGTTATGTTTGCTGATATGTTGCTGATTTATTGTGTTATTATGGAGTTGTTTTTGCACTGTGTGTTTGTTAGTTTTAAAAAAGCATACAAATACAATTATGTACCGGTATGTATGTATGTATGTATGTATGTATATATAACTATCCAGTAGTATAACATCAGAGTGTAGCAACTCTCCAAATGTTCATAATCCTAGAATGGCCTATCTCTGTCTTTTTCTGGAAGTGAACCAGCACAGGTGCTCAGCTCCTAGCCCACCACATGACCAGGGTAACTTTTGTGCTCAACTCATCTAGTGAAAAGTATGAAGTAATTTCCAGCAATGGTGATGGTTATCATACAGTCTTAAGAGAGTCAAAAGTCCAGTAGCATTCTAGAATCTAGCTATTTCCATTGAACACACATTAGGAGGAAAAGTCCATGTCTCAAGTCATGGGGACCAGGGGATTTATTTATATATTTATTTTTGTAGGGGTGGGGAGGGATACAGAATGCATAGGTGAACTCTGGGGAAAGTATATCCTAGTGGCACCATAAGGAAATCTATTATCAGTCTGTGTGAAGCAGCTTTTTTATCAGTAACCCTAAAAACTGGGGGGGGGGGTGTCTTAATGAACATGGATCTAAAGGTTTTTTAAAATAACAGTGATAACGGTGAAAAGATTTCACTGAAACCTTTAAATCCAATTGTACAGCTATTTCATGATAAGGTTTAAGCAGAATTGCCCTTACTCTAAAAAGGTAAAGGGACCCCTGACCAGTCCAGTCCAGTCGTGGCCGACTCTGGGGTTGCGGCGCTCATCTTGCTTTATTGGCCAAGGGAGCTGGCGTGCAGCTTCCGGGTCATGTAGCCAGCATGACTAAGCCGCTTCTAGCGAACCAGAGCAGCACACAGGAACGCCGCTTACCTTCCCACCAGAGCGGTCCCTATTTATCTGCTTGCACTTTGACGTGCTTTTGAACTGCTAGGTTGGCAGGAGCAGGGACTGAGCAGCGGGAGCTCACCCCATCACGGGGATTTGAACTGCCGACCTTCTGATCAGCAAGTCCTAGGCTCTGTGGTTTAGACCACAGTGCCACCTGCATCCCTCTGCCCTTACTCTAGATTAGCTGTATTTGCCCTCCATGACACCATCATATATGCAGATCTGATTGGTTATGTGGCAATGTCACTGTTACTCAGGTGAAGGGCAACTTATAGGGAGAACATGGTGCCTAAGCTGCAACTGATCAGTGTTATGAAGAGGCTCATTCATAGCGGAGATGCTGCCTGGAGGCCTGGCATGGGGAATGTGGTTGCAAAGGCTGCCTTGGCATGTGCCAGAGTAGCTTCTCTCTGCGGTGCTACTGCAAAAGAAAAGGGAGGGGGAGATCTGTTCAAGACTTATCCAAGAGGGGATACTTTATTTCTATTGGAAGAGCTTCTTTCTTGTTTTATTTTTGACTCTATTTTAATTAAGGTCCGTGGGGGGTGGGGAGCCTTCAAGGACTTAGCCAAATCCAGAGGAGCACCTTGTGCCTAACAAAATATTCTCCCAAAATAAACGGATAGATATGACAGCATTATACCTACGCCGCAGCGCTTGGTGAATTTTGACTTCAGAGGCGAAAGTCTTCTGTAAACATATCGGGGACTCAGTACTTGATGGAGTTGAACTGTACTCTGCTATCCATGATATAAAAGAAAATCTTATCAGCGAGTTACAGATGTTCTTCAAAAGACTTAATAAAATACAAGAACATCTTCCTCATAAATGAAACAAATGTGTCATAGCAACTCTCACAGTCTTCCATAATTAAAAGCAAGACCACCAGCTGACTTCTTTTATTTTTGGAAAGCACAACTTGATCGGTTCCAGGAACGCAACCTTCTTCAATAATGTTCTTCCCCTCCAGAAAGTAGGAACCCACCTGTTGATCCCTAGGCAAACGCTAGTAGTTGTCCAGTAGTCATCACAAAGTTTAATTAATTCTGCTTTCCTGTGGGCATTCAATATTCGTCGCAACAGTCAAAATATAGTCATTAATATCAGTCAAAAACTAAGAGTGAGTTTAATCTGGAGCAAGGTGCTCTGCATGCATCTCTCTCTTGTGCTCTTTAATGGCTCACAGTTGGCAAGGAGGGGTGATGACATGTCGCAGCAGGACCCAAATCACAGAATTTTCCTCTCATAATTTAAAGAACTTGGCTCCACGTTGACAATGCGCAGTATGGACAATTTAAATGGATGTCAGGGAACAGCTTGGATTCTTCTTCAAAACGGATGGTTATTGAGAAACATTTCCTTCCAAAGGGCAAATAGATGCTGCATCGCTAATGGAAAAGGAAGTCTCTGAACTGGGCTACCCAAAAGTCTATCACCTTCAAGGCTACTTCAGTCCATATATGCCTACTCAACCACTTGATCTGTGAAACAGCTGCCATTACACAATATTTGTTCTGCACTCGTAAGAAATTGCTCTTTTAGCATGGAAGTACCCATACCCTGCCTATTGATATCAGGCGAACACAGTCACAGTACTATTTTCAGCACTTGCTATACGCAGTTTTGTTCAGGCCAGTCTATCCAGACCTGGAGAAAATAGCTTGTGTTTCAATCTGTTTTTAGCTTAAGCATTGATTTTAATTATACCTTGATATTTTTTAATATCCATTTTTAACTTTGCCTTTTATTGGCAATTTTAACGTTTGTAAGTCACTCAAAGGCTCTGTTTACAACCAAGCGGTATATACATTTTGTTAAATGAATAAACAGAAGATCATGAAATTGAGCTGGTAATGTAGGGGCGCGTTTGCAAGTCATGCAGATTAAGTCTTAAGGTAGACATGTTTGTTTTGTTTGCAAACTCTATATAAAACTTACACAAATTGCATTAGATTCCCATCTTGATGGGACTGAGCCTGAAGAAGAACCTTTTCCCACATCCCCCTGACTGCACTCTGAGATCACTAGCCGAGGCTCTTCTCTCCATCCCTTCTTGCTAGAGGTGAAGAAGGTGTCAACTCGAGAGGGACTATATGGCTGTGCAACATCCACCCCTGAGCTGCCCTTGATTTCTTTTAGGCCCCAAGCAAATCTCCTTTTTACCCTCCCAAGCTTGTAAACTGCTTTAGATACCGGTATTTAAAAATCTGTCTGCCTGTCCTGTTTTTGCTGGTTGTTTTTTATTATGTGTCTTGTAATTTATTCATATTTTAATTTTCGAATCCACTCTGGAACCAAATGTAGAGAAGTGAAAAAATATAAATAAAATTGTTCCTCTGGTTCAGTCTGTTCAGTGACCCACTCCTCCTGAATTATCTTACTTTGGTATTTTACATTGGGAGCTACGATTTTACATGGAGAGGATTGCAGTAGTTTCACTTAGGGAAGCCTGAAGAAAGTAGAAAATTTTCTAAAATTAATTTGAAGTTGGAGCATGCATGCAGCTTTCAGTTCCTTCGGTTAATTTGCATCTTCTTCTCTATATTAACAACATGCTTGTGTGCACTGATAAAACACCGTAAAAAAAGGCAGGTTTGATTTGAACTTCTGTATGTCTGCATTATAGTTTGCATGCAATGTTAGTTCTACTCAGACTTGACTCATTGAAATTAATGGGCATGACTAACTTAGGTCCATTAATTTCAATGAGTTTACTCTAAGTAGAACAAATGCATTATATACAAATGAATTCTATATCTTGCTGGTTATTTCAGTGTTTTTTGCTGCATCATCACTCTGTGCAAGACAATGAATACTGACATCTAGAGTAGTCCTGCGGTCCCAAGATGGTGAGCACTCAAGCAGCAACACAAGCCTTCTGTTCAAGATTGCAAAACATTTGTCCTAGCAATAGTTATAGAAACATTTCAGACAACAGTGACCACATGCTTCAATAATCCTAATCAATAGTGTGGTGCATTTCATTTTTGACTGTTCTCTTCTCTATAGAATACCATAGTCCAGATTAAGAAGGATAATATGGGGAGGCTGTTATGAAGTTCTGTCTTTCGACCAAAGATTGGCACCCATGACTTTCTTGTCTGTTCCTGCTGGAGGACTGTTTAATTCCATGAATGAAGAACCTTAGGGGTGCGGTTGCAGATATCCAGAAGCACCCCAGACTCCTTCTGATTTTAGGGGTGAA
This sequence comes from Podarcis liolepis, assembly GCF_965112155.1. Lineage (NCBI taxonomy): Eukaryota > Metazoa > Chordata > Lepidosauria > Squamata > Lacertidae > Podarcis > Podarcis liolepis. The sequence goes on from NC_139560.1 coordinate 21,738,763, forward strand.
TGAAGTGCTGGTTTGTCATTCTAAATTGCAGCCAACCCCCCGCCCCACTCAAACAATTCATATATAGAAGAAGAGTTTGGATTTGATATCCTGCTTTATCACTACCCGAAGGAGTCTCAAAGCGGCTAACATTCTCCTTTCCCTTCCTTCCCCACAACAAACACTCTGTGAGGTGAGTGGGGCTTCAAAGAAGTGTGATTAGCCCAAGGTCACCCAGCAGCTGCATGTGGAGGAGCGGAGACGCGAACCCAGTTCCCCAGATTACGAGTCTATCGCTCTTAACCACTACACCACCCTGGCTCCCATATACTGAAGCAGTCAGAAGCTACTTTCTTGCAATGTCTAAATGAAGGGATATCGCAGCACAAGCCAAGCTCCCGGGGACCTTGACCACAATGTTAGGCAGGAACTAGAGCTGAATGCAAAATGCTTAAGCTAAATAATTTTTGGATATTGAAACAATTTTTCATCACGACTCTTCTGTAATTTAGAATGTCACTTCAAAGGTTCGTCTCCCTTAGTCAAATTCTACTTTAAATTAACCCAGTCATAACTCCATTGGGGATTACAGACTTTTGCCGAATTTGTGGATATATTTGGTCTAGGATGGAAGAGGCCTCAATTTCCTTAGGAAGAACAGACATTGAATAAGTCATGCTTCTGTGAAAGAGAAAGGCCTACTGCCTTAACTTGTAGGGTTGTTAGGAGGATAAAATGAGGAGGGAGGAGTTACATATGCCACCTTGAGCTCCTTGGGGAAAGAAAGAAAGAAACCTTTGCTCAATGTGTACAAATGACACATTCATTTACATGTTCAAATTGCTCCATACATCTATAGCACAATCCTATACAAGTAAGTGTAAGAGTAAGTAGAGACGTATAGGAATATGTGTAGAAATAAGTTCCACTGAGCTTTGTTGGGCTTCCTCCCTGGTAAGAAGGCAAAAGATAGCAGCCTTATCAATTGAATCCCATCAACATGCTCCAGGACAGGAAAACCTATTTTTGTTCAGCTTCTGTAGCTATTTAAGTGCCATGAGAACCTATGTTGGCTCCACTCAGATATCATGCCAATCCCTCCCAGCCAGAATCTTCCTCCTCATGACCTTTCTGATATACTGTGGTACCCCGGGTTACAGTCGCTTCAGGTTACAAACGCTTCAGGTTACAGACTCTGCTAACCCAGAAATAGTACCTCGGGTTAAGAACTTTGCATCAGGATGAGAACAGAAATCGTGCAGCAGCGGTGCAGTGGCAGCAGGAGGCCCCATTAGCTAAAGTGGTACCTCAGGTTAAGAACAGCTTCAGGTTAAGAACGGACCTCCAGAACGAATTAAGTTCTTAACCCAAGGTACCACTGTATAGGAATAATTCAGCTCTCCCTTATGCTCCAGGGTCTCTGACTTGCAGTACAGGAAAGGAGACCTTTGAGATTAGGTGAACCTTCAAAATGCTTCTTCCTATTTGGGCCTTCTGTAGACCCCCGCTAGACCGAAATGCAAGCTTCTGTTGCATTTGGGGGCATGGGAATTCATGCTCATTTGGTGTACTCCAGTTTGGTGCAGTGGTTGGAGTGTTGGACTAGGACCTGAGAGACCAGGGTTCAAAACATTCTCTTAATCATCAAGTTCATTGGGTGACCTTTGACCCACCACTATACCTTGGGCCAACCTACGTCACAGGATTGTTATGATAATAAATCAGGAAGGGGAGAACTACATTTGCCACCTTGAGGTCCTAGGAGGAAAGGTGGGAACTAAATAGAAGATATTTATGTACACATGTAAATATGTATTTTTTTTTTCTTCCGTCTTAAAGCTCTTCAGCCTCCAGGATTCTACTTGCCTTAGCCCTGCCAAGACTGGCACAATATCTAGATAAATACATGGGCTCTGTTGTTCTTTGAAGCCATCTGAGCTTGTTAAACACTTAATATGTGGCACTTGGAATCACAGTGAGAGTATGCTACAAATTAGGCCTTCAATACCTGATTAATTATAGAAATTATCAAAATAAATACAGGCTAAGTATTTGCTCATTGAATAAGGATAAAGTAACTTCAAAATCCACATCCACTGGTTGTCATGCAACCCGCTATAGTATTATGGCAGAAATAAGCTGTGCTTGAATTTTCCATGCCCTCTCGCTCAGCCGTCTTGATGTTGTGATACTCTAATGCTTCTCAGCTAACTTCCATTAAGTAGATTTTTTTTTCTGTGGGGTAGAATTCCAAGGTTAAAATGATTAAATAACTTTTATGGTTGATCAAATATAAGCCCTTATTATACACAGTAGGCAAAACCATACATTTTAATTACTTCACTATCAAAGATCTAGGTATTTACATTTCAATTTTTTTCACTTATAATTCTGAATTTAGTTTGACCTTCAAACAGTCCCATCCCCACCCCAATATTCTTGTCATTTCAAAATATTTCCCCATAAACACCACCCCCACCTCAAAAACAGGCATTGGCACTTCAACTTATTAATACAATGTTATTTACACTTCTTGTTTTGCTTAATTAGACATATGCTTTACATTTATTTAAGCAAGTTTATTTCATGTAATATTTGATTAGTTTAATGATGTGTGTTGGTACTATATTTCCAATTTTGCAGTCATGCAGAAAACAAAATTAACTAATCAATAATTGATCATTTTTACAGCCTGGTATTTAAAGTTCTTTTCAGTGGTATTAATGTCTTTATTGACTTTCTTGAAGACATTTTACAAATCAAGGCAAATAAATTGCAGCTTGAAAGTAGAATTAAAAAGTACATCTTAGATTTGTTTTTATAGCAATTATTTTTTCTTGCAGTAGGAACAGCTTGTAGATATTTACCATTAGCGCAAATCTGCAAGATTTACCCCCTGATTATGAAGTTTCTATTGTTCAGATTTGTTTTGTTTTGTAGTATCTTGGGTTACAGACACTTCAGGTTACGCAATTTTGGGTTGCGTACTGCGCCGAACCCGGAAGTACCAGAGCAGGTTACTTCCGGGTTTCGGCACTCGCGCATGCGCAGAAGCGCCGAATCGCGATCCGTGCATGCGCAGATGCGGCACTGCGGGTTGCGAACCGTGTGGGGTGCAAATGTGCCTCCCGCATGGATCACGTTTGCAACCCGAGGTTCCACTGTACAGGGAGAATATAAACAAATGCAAAATATGACTTAATAAAGGTCTTATAATTTCATTTATTACAAAAAGTGTAATGCAATTTAAAATCTACCCATTAACCTCTAACACCTATACAAAAGGAGATTTATTAGAAAAGGGTGGAAACACCATTTCGTTAATTTACTCTATAAATATTTCAAAATAAAAATATATTACCTTACATTTATTAAATGGGAACAGTATAACATATTCACTTTCACATTATTGATAGGAATGTTTGGTCAGCTGATCGTACCTTAAGGAAGGCAAAAAAGGGCATATTTAGATTAAAAAAAGATTTAATAGCCTGGGATAGCTATATTTTGCAGTGAAGCTATGTTACAGAAATTAGAAGAGAAAATTATATTTTGAACATTTTAGGGTGGTGATTTTTCGCATTTCTGTCTCTCCATAGGTCCGAATAACCTTGCATATATTTATTATTAACGCAAAAAAGTTCATACTATATTAAAAATCATACGCTTCCTAACAGAAATACAAAGCATCAAAAGAAACTGTCTAGTTTGGGCAGCATCATTTATGACACACACACACGCGCGCGCGCGCGCACACACACACACACACACACACACACATATATATATATATATATATATATATATATATATATGAGAGAGAAACCACCAAACCAAAAATTTGACACAGGCTCGAATAGTCATTCAGGCTAAAGCTCTGAAATCCAATTGCAATAATGGCTCAAGGATATAGGATATAATAGTGTTTGCTTTGCTAGCTCTCCTCCCGCCCCCCGATTGTAATGATGCTCACATGCAAACACGTGGCCTGGCTCCCTTTATGAAATGACTGCTTCACAGTCTCCCTTTAGCTCTATACGCTTTGTGTCTGTATAATGTTGCACTTCTGCAGCACTGTAATTCTGGACAAATAGGTCTTGGCACCAGATCCCAACGTTGCTGCTTTTAAAATTTATACATATATGAAATTTGCAAACCCAATATTACATGTACTTTTTATGAGACAAAAGAAACAACACTGAATGGAAATCTTGAGCCATTTTAGAGGGGGTAAATGAGAGCAGACGGCATGTTAAGTGACACATTGTCTTGTGTTTTCAGAGACAGATGGGGGCACTATCCAATATGCTCAAACAACTTCATGTACAAAACAGGATAATCACAGCTCACTTCACTAAAGAAGGCGGTGGTATAAGCGCTGAAGTGGATTTGAGCCGTTTATAATTAGCAATGCTAAAAATGCAAAGACTTAGTCGTTACTGTCAGGTGTTTAGATAATGCCATCAAGTGTGGAGACTGGAACCCTCAAATCATTTTGTAAACTCAGTGTATCAGTCTGAAGACCAAATTTCAATTTCTTAACACACACACTTTAGACCTTCTGGTGAAATTATACAATATAAAAGAGAACCCCACATGACACAGGGATAGATATAAAGCAGAAAAGAACTTTAAAGAAAAAGTTTAAAGGATCTGTCATCGAAACTTTAAATAGGCCTTTCTCCAGCTGTAGCTAAATTATTGTACTTCTTGATACTGTTTGCTCCTCATAGCAATTGAAAGCATATGTAATTTAACAGCAGGCCTCAATCCTTTAATAAGCTGTCTTTAAAATACCTTACATGGATTACCTATCTGTAAATCTGCTTCCCATGCAGAATGTGACAGCATTATGGAAATTGTGAGTTCAGTAAAGATGGCATATACCAAAGAGAGCCACATCTGCACACTATAAGATTATACCAACATTGGAAGTAATCTTTAGTCATTTATAATACTGCAGAATGCATAATTAAGATTAAGGGTTCTATTCTGCCCTTACTTACGTCCTACATCTCTCTCTTCTTGTGTATGTGTGTGTGTAAATTAAATTGGGGAAGGGGGAACGCTCTAATGCTGTCTTCTAAAAAAAACAAGCAAAGTTGGGATGTGTCACCCCCCAGTGTGGTATAGACCAATTGCAGTAGGGAGATCTAAAAAGTCACAAACACACACACACAGTTCCAAGCTGGTGTAAATAAATCAGCTAATCAATAAACTTTGAGTAACCAGCTGAGAATCACCCATACTGTTAGATGGCCTACTCTTGTTTCCTTGGCTAAATCTGCACATCATCCAACAAATTTAACTCTTCCTTTCAATGAATGAGCCAATTGTAAGGGCAGATTAGAAAATCCGACATTTGCCCAAAGGGTCACTTAGTTGACATTGCCAACTAAGTAGCAAAGAGACAACTCACTCTCTCTAGAACCCAGCAGTAGAGCACACAGACGCAGCAGTTTGAAGCTGCAGGAGGCAACTAATGGGCTAAGTCATCTCCAAATTAGGGCTCCACCCCCTTTTCAGCCCTTGCCCCAAACAAATACACCTGGAGCCAGGCAGAATTGGTGCATGTAGGAAAGGGAGATGAACAGCAGCTATCACAGCAAATTGTGACTAGGGTGCTTCCAGATTCAGGTAGGTAGCCATGTTGGTCTGGCACAGTCGAAATATATTAAAAAAAATAAAAAATGTCCAGTAGCACCTTAGAGACCAACAAAGTTTGTTCTTGGCATAAGCCAGGCTTCCTCAACCTCGGCCCTCCAGATGTTTTTGGCCTACAACCCCCATGATCCCTAGCTAGCAGGACCAGTGGCCAGGGATGATGGGAATTGTAGTCTCAAAACATCTGGAGGGCCGAGGTTGAGGAAGCCTGGTATAACCTTTCGTGTGCATGCACACTTTTTCAGATACACTTAAACAGAAGTCACCAGACCCTTATATATAGTGGGAGGGTGGGGAAAAGCTTTTTCCTGTAGGACTAATTGCAGTCGTTAACAGTTGTCAACAGGTTTACCGTACTCATTGAGTCAATCACCCATCTCCTTCTACCCTTCTGAAAATTGGCTGCCCAGATAAATTTGTAAACATCATTCAGCTCCTCCATGATAATATGACAGCAACAATCCCAGATAACAATGGCTCTCAAAGTGAAACATTCACAGTGGGATCAGGTGTTAAACAGGGTTGTGTTATTGCCCCAACTCTACTCATTATTTTCATTGCCATGATCCTACACTCTGTTGAAGGGAAACTTCCCACCAGAGTAGAAATCATATCCAACAGATGGAAAGCTCTTCAATCTGAACAGGCTGAAAGCAAAGAGTAAGGTCACCATAACTTCTGTCACAAAGCTTCAGTAGGCTGGTGACAACGTAGTGTGCGCACGCTAAGAGGATGACCTCCAAACCATCCTAAATATCTTTGCAGAAGCTTACGAAAAGCTTGGACACAACATCCAAAAAATCAAAGTGCTGCACCAACAAGTACAAAATAACCCCTCTGCAGCGCCACAAATCCAACTTAATGGTGTAATGTTGGAAAATGTCGATCACTTCTACCTAGGAAGTTATCTTTCCACAAGGGCCAACATTGATGCCAAAATCCAGCATCGCCTGAGCTGTGTGAGTGCGGCTTTCTCCCGACTGAAGTGCAGAGTGTTTGAGGACCAGGACATTCACAGGGAAACCAAAATACTTGTTTATAAAGCTATTATACTGCCAACCTTACGATATGCTTGTGAAACATGGACCACTTATAAACGCCATCTCCAACTCCTCGAAACATTCCATCATTTTTTTACACATCACTTGGGAAGACAGGTGAACTAATATCAGTGTACTGGAAGAAGCAAAGATCACCAGTGTTGAAGCAATGATTCTTCAACATCAACTTCTTTGGACTGGTCATGTTGTGCGGATGCCTGATGATTGTCTTCCAAAGCAACTACTCTATTCCGAACTTAAAAATGGAAAGTGTAATGATGGTGGTCAACAAAAGAGTTTTAAAGATGGTCTCAAGGCAAATCTTTTAAAATGTAGTATAAACACTGACAACTGGGAAACACTGGCCTGCGAGCGCTCCAGTTGGAGAACAGCCTTTACCAAAGGTGTCATGGGCTTTGAAAACACTTGAACTCAGGATGCAAGGGAGAAACATGCTAAGAGGAAGGCACGCTTGGCAAATCCACACTGTGATCAATTCCCGCCCGGAAACCAGTCCCCACTGTGGAAGGATGTGTGGATCCAGAACTGGCCTCCTCAGTCACTTACGGACTCACTGTTAAAACCGTGTTTATGGAAGACAATCTTACTCAGCTACGAGTGATTGCCAAAGAAGACCCTCCTGAGAAAACCCCCTCCCCACCCTCACACTATATACAAGGGCCTGGTGACCCTCAGTGTATCTGAAGAAGTGTGCATGCACACGAAAGCTTATACCAATAACAAACTTAGTTGGTCTCTAAGGTGCTACTGGGCTTTTTTTTTTTAATATTTCGACTAGGGTGCTTCCAGTTCTTCACAGCTGACTTACAAAAACACAGTTAGAAAAGGATACTATATATTATATTATATTATATTATATTATATTATATTATATTATATTATATTATATTATATTATATTATATTATATTATATTATAGACTGGTATTTAAAGTCTTTCAAGTGGGAGCCCCTTTCTACTATACAGGCCACCTTAATTTTCAGCCCAGCCTGCTGTAGGTCTGGGATAAATCTAGCTGCTCAGTTCAAGGTTCAAAACAATACTGGATTTTTAAAAATCATTCTCAGAATTCTGTTGGTCTCCAATCTGATATCTAATTCTTTTGAAATTTAAACATTCTGCAGTTAACACCTGTACAAGGGTACACTACTAAAATACATTTCGTGTCCTTGCACAATAAATGAGAAAAATGAAGGGACAGAGGAGAGAAACAAAGGAAGAAGTGGCAAAAGCCACTGGGTGATGGAGCCAGCAAGTGTGGTGAACTAACAGGCATTAGCAAAAGCTAATGAGGAAACAAAAACAAAAATAAGGAATAATTATCCATTGCACCACTGGATATAGAAGTAAATAACACAAGAACCCAAAGTACTCCATAGAGCATCAAAGACACTGTTATATAATGTGCTAAAATTGGCTTACCAATGCCAGGCTGTCTGTGTCATTAACAACTGTTTTTTTGAATTACTACTGTTAATTATGAGATTATCATTGCCATTACTTTTCTGTTCTTTCCCTCCAATCTCACTGCTTGTAATTCTCTCCTTCCCCAACCCCTGTGTACACCTGTAACTCAAGATAACACTCCGTGCATCTGATGAAATGAAATTTAGTCCACAAACATGTATGTCGCGATAAATTAGTTAGTCTTTAAGTTGCCACAAGATTCTGTCATTTTTGCTGCAACAGAGAAATATGCTTCTCCTTCTGGGGGGGGGGGGGGGAATCTCTTGTGGTATGTAAAATAGGTCAGTTTACTGAGCCCAATTTGTTGTGGGGAGATCACCCATCTCTAGCAACTGTGGTGAAAAGATAAATAGATAACATAAAATGGCCATAAAATACATATTAAAGGTAAAGGTACCCCTGCCCGTACGGGCCAGTCTTGCCAGACTCTAGGGTTGTGCGCTCATCTCACTCTATAGGCCGGGAGCCAGTGCTGTCCGCAGACACTTCCGGGTCACGTGGCCAGCGTGACAAGCTGCATCTGGCGAGCCAGCGCAGCACACGGAACGCCATTTACCTTCCCCACTGGTAAGCGGTCCCTATTTATCTACTTGCACCCGTGGGTGCTTTCGAACTGCTAGGTTGGCAGCCGCTGGGCCGAACGACGGGAGCGCACCCCGCCCCGGGGATTTGAACCGCCGACCATGCGATCAGCAAGTCCTAGGCGCTGAGGTTTTACCCACAGCGCTACACCCACATATTACACGGCCTCAATTCAGGATAAAGCAACATATTTCCTATTTCAGTTTTGGCTTCTCAACTCCAGCATTCGATGCAAGCCAAAAAAAGTGGTGGGGGGAGCAGTCTTTTTTCTGTGAGAAATCTGTACCAATGAGTAAGGTTCACACACATTAACCATGTTTGTTACTTTGGAACATGTGGCATTGCTAGGGCTTGGCATTTGAGACAGCAGATGGGGTGAAAAGGAATTTGCCTTCAGGGTTGGGGTATTACTGCACATCAATCTCTTTTTCTCCAGCTCACTGATGGACCTTTGTGTTTTGGTTTTGTTCGGAGCCATGAGGACACTGTAATTGTGAGCAGTAACAAAATTCAGTTTTACCACTTATGGTTATACTTAGAAACTTTACATTACCGAAGGACAACACGTATTGCCACCCTGAAGAGTCAATATATATGAATTGTGGTGGTACCTTTCAACGTAAGGAAAACAAATCTCTAACTCACGAGATCCTGGTGGATCTTTCTTAGAGATAAATATAGCAAATATTATTGTGAAACATACCAAGGCAAAAAAAATAAAAAAATCTGTGTTCAACACTCCCATCCTTGTCAAAAGCATAAATGTAACACTTTTCAAAATAGATTATAATTACAATTAAGAATACAGTACTATGCCACTAACACAGGGGAAATCCTCAAATCAGAAATGAGTTGCTATAGGAAGGAGGATATGATTTATAGCATGGGGAAAATATACAGCAGCGAATGGCATAGTGGAGCTGAACCACTTAAGTGACTCCTTCCGTTTGTGCCACTGCTGTGTACTAGGGCAGAAAGGGGTAGGGGTGAGGTCAGCGTTGTGCAAACAAGCCAGCGGAGCCAACCCAGTGCTCCTGCTGGTGCTCCACACTGCCCCCACCCCATCTTGGTATGCAGCAGCGATGCAACTGAACAAGTACTCTGGACCAAGACTCACAAAAGCCTAGAGGAGCCCCAGACACTCTCCGCAACCCCACCTTTAATTTGCAAGCACTAACTAAAGAATTATGAGTCCTGAAGCTCTTGACAGAGTCCACCACATATATATCTGTCCCAAGCGGCAGGTTCTAGAGCTTCCTGTACAAGCATGCTTTCTCTCACTTTCTCTTTTCTAGAGTGCCCCTGGGTTGGCAGCTCCAGAATGCTGCTTACTCTATTCTAACACTGATTTTGCCTGGCTCCTGCAAATCTCTAGAAAGAGAGAGTTCAAGGTTGGCTTAAACAATGCACAAACACAACCAATGTTTTCATCATGTCAACAAGATGTTCCCTTATTTAGGGAAAGTGTCTCCACAACCCCATACCTAGGTCTTGCCAGCTATAGTTGCAAACGTTTTGAACTATATTTATTTATATTTGGTTACAGATTTCATTTTTAGTCTCTTGAGGATAAAATAAGAGGTATATTTTAGGGGAAAATATCTGCAGCGATACTTCACTGAATCAGCTCAAACTATGGCCACCATTTCATTGTGTCAGTGGCTTCCTTGCAGATAATAATAATAATAATTTTTTATTTATACCCCGCCCTCCCCAGCCAGAACCAGGGCTAACACCAATAAAATTACAATAAAACATAATGGGGGGGACCAGTTAATTAAAATACAGGTTAAAATACAGGTTAAAATACAATTTAAAATGCAGCCTCATTTTAGTAGTAGCAGCCCATAAATCAAAACCATAAGGGGAGGGAAACATAAGGGTCAGACTGAGTCCAAACCAAGGGCCAGGCAGAACAGCTCTGTCTTGCACGCCCTCTGTCTTGCAGGGCCCTAGTCTCTTGTGACAGAGCGTTCCACCAAGTTGGGGCCAGTACTGAAAAGGCCCTGGCCCTAGTTGAGATGGAAAGCATCTGCCAGTTTCCAGTCAGTGGACTATGCTCTGCTTTGTACAGTTTAGGCTCTGATCCTGTGAACACTTACATTGGAGCAAATCACATTGAATTTAATGGCTATTACTTCTCAGTAGACTTAACATAGGATTGTGGTGCTATAGCCTTGTTCTTGCACAGAAATGGTATCTTGAAGAAAAAATACTGCTCACTTTGATGTGTGAAACAGAGTTTTTGTTTATTTGCTTTTTGCACCATGAGAACAGATTTTATTTATTTAAGCTATTTCTGTAGCACCCTTCATAATATTTATTCTAAGGCGATTAAGTAAGGCAGAACAGATATAAGGTAGCAGCTGCATACATTTATTTACAATGACTACATACATAAAGAAATGCAAAGAGGAAAGCTGGAAAATAAAACACAAGATTGGGACGTTTTGATTTCATACACGATCTGTACTCAGAGTACAACACTGTGGCAGGAAACATATACGGTACTTCCTGGCACCTCTCATGGCATGGAGAGAGGCTTGCAGTGAAAGAATAGGCAATTATACTTGGCAATTTCCCCAAGTAATTTGGAGCTGGTTGAACACTAGTGACTTGGCAACGTTGCTGGTCAGTAACCTGCACATTTCAGCTGACCTATAAGCATGTATGTAAAAAATCAAAGCTATGTTTCATAATGAACTTGTTGTTTCTTTCTTTCTTTTACAGTACTTAATCATTCATCCAGAAATGGCTTATTTCTCAAAAGAGCTATGTACTCCCACTCTTTTGCTAGCTCTGTATACAGTGTTGTTGTTGTTGTTGTTATTGTTGTTTAGTCGTTTAGTTGTGTCCAACTCTTTGTGACCCCCAGGACCAGAGCACGCCAGGCACTCCTGTCTTCCACTGCCTCCCACAGTTTGGTCAAACTCATGCTGGTAGCTTTGAGAACACTGTCCAACCATCTCATCCTCTGTTGTCCCCTTCTCCTTGTGCCCTCAATCTTTCCCAACACCAGGGTCTTTTCCAGGGAGTCTTCTCTTCTCATGAGGTGGTCTTCTCTTCTCATGAATTATTGGAGCTTCAGTTTCATGATCTGTCCTTCCAGTGAGCACTCAGGGCTGATTTCCTTCAGAATGGAGAGGTTTGATCTTCTTGCAGTCCATGGGACTCTCAAGAGTCTCCTCCAGCACCATAATTCAAAAGCATCAATCATTCGGCGATCAGCCTTCTTTATGGTCCAGCTCTCACTTCCATAAATCACTACTGGGAAAACCATAGCTTTAACTATACGGGCCTTTGTTGGCAAGGTGATGTCTCTGCTTTTTAAGATGCTGATTAGGTTTGTCATGTGATGTATCAATTTGTTTATCATTGGGTTTTGTGCCTTTCAGGGTTTGATTACAACTATTTGGACCACTCAAACAGGCTACAGACCCTAGAGATTTTGGCCAAAGACTCAGCCTATATGATACCATTAAGATCTGGTCAAAGGAAGGAACTGCAAAGAGCTCAACCAGTGCCTTGAAAATACCCAATCAACCAGAGCAGGCAATGTGACAAGTGACTCAGACTCCAGTCTAAACAACAAATGGATTCAGATTCTTCTGTCAAAGAATGCTTTCAGTCTAGCTCAACTAAGCTTTGTTTGTGCTTCGCCTTGCATTGTCTAGCCTTGGCTTTCTTTTCACTTTTCAGGTCATGTTGCTCCCTATAATCCCATCCTATTTTGGCTTGAGGCAGATCTGACATTATGGGTTGAATCTATGGAAATCTGACAAGTTTTCCCTTATGCAAGGTGAGTTTGCTTTCCTACAATCACCAAGCAGTAGTGTTCTTCAGAACATGGCCGTTGTTTGGTTTCCAGTGTCAGTTCTGCAAGAAAATATATAGGAAAGCTGAAGACAGACACAGCTGCTCCCAGGGCTGGCCCTACTATTAGGCAGAGTGAAGCAGCAGCCTCAGGCAGTTGATTTTGGGTGACATCAAAGAGCAGGAAAATGTTTTTTTTTTTGTTGCTGTTGTTGTTGTTGCTACTACTACTACTACTACTACTAATAATAATAATAATCATGTTTTTACTCCAAATGAGAGGCACCTGTAGGAATATCTGCCTCTGGCACCAAAATAACATTGCCAGCCTTGAGTACTATGCATTTTGACTTGGTGAGGGAAGTCCCATTTGCCCTTCTGCCTCAGGCAGGAAGATGTCTTGGATCAGCCCTGGCTGTTGCCAACAAAGGAAAAAACAAAGAGTAGAGAAGAGGATATTGTAATCAAAGATCTCTTCCTATCATTGTATCTGTTTTACTTTGGCTACATCTATCACAGCAGAATTCTCTTCAATTGACTGCCCTTCAAATCATTGTTTTGTCTTGAAACTTCAGGCCATATAGCACTATTATGTTATTATTTGTAACACTTTCTTCTTTTTACTCTTAGGCCTTATGCCTCTGCATTCTATGATTTCACAACTGCACAGGTTGTTAGTATTTATTCAATTTATATATTGCCCTTAAGCCATAGATCTCAGGGCGGTTCACAACATAAAACTACAATATAAAAAAACACAAAAGACAGAATAAAAATAAGAATGCAGCATCCTCAGAATCAAAATCCATGGTCCAGATCAATTTCCCAAAAAATCTGTTGGAGACTGGAACCTGAGGGCATCGGAGAGGAATGTCTGAAAGTGCACGTGGGAGGGGTGTACTGCCCTCTGCTTGGTTACAGGGATTAGCATGAATACACAGACACACACACTCACAATTTCTGGAAAGGGAGGGAAGAAAAAAGGCTCCACTGAGCCTGATGCCAAGTCCTTCTGTTATGTACTGAGTTGAATAGGATCCAAACTGCAGCAGTCTGATTGGTCCTAGAACAATAGGATCCAAAATGCAGCAGTCTGATTGGTCCTAGAACAATAGGATTCAGAATGCAGCAATCTGATTGGTCCTAGAACAATGCAGCAGTATGATTGGTTGGCAGGAACCACCCAATCATGCTCCAGATAGAAGTGAATCCACGACCTGATTGGCTTACAGTAGAATTCTGGAATTAGCCAATCATGTGCAGCCCATTGTGTAAATAATGTATATAAAGCAGATACTTTGAGGGGACTTTTATTCATTCCTCCTCACCACTATGAGCTGAATAAAGAGCATGAAATCACTTTGCAACTCTGAGTATATTTCACCTTCTATATACATAACTGTGTCTGGGATAGAGATTGAAGGATCTCTCAATTTTGGTTCCCTCCGTTTATCATTTTTTTTGGTAATCTTAAACTTGGTTTTCCATGTTTCTTCAGCAATCTAAAGTTGTCTTTCTAATCTTCATGAAAAAAATTCAACATTTTAGTGCGATTTTTTTTCTGTGTAGTTCTGACTAATGTATTAATCTTTCACAAGCAACACTTCCAAATACAATGCATTGTTGTATGCTATTTTTACTAATATAGTATATTCATTTCATGCACATTTCCCTCTGAAATATACATTTTTGAAAACACTGCTTAGTTGTAGAACTGCACTGCAAAATTCAGAGAAGTGCAAATTTTGAAGGATGGTTCCGTTTCAGTTCTTATATTGTTTTGGAAAGTGCAGATTTGATAAATTCTGCTTTACATGCAAACTGAATCTAATTTCTCCCCCTGCCCTTAGTCTGGAGTAAGATATGGGTTGTATAATATGTTTTTAAGAGTATATAGGCAACACATGGTAAAAGTTACAGTAGATTATTATTGATGCTGTAAATATGTTTTCCCAAACCCTTCCAGAATACTTGAATAGTTGCACATTTATATTTCTAAAGTGAGCATTTAAGAATAGAATTACATTAATGTCTGAATAACAGACACGAAAGCTGAAATCCTATATCTACTTACCTGGTAGTAAGCACTAATGAATTCATGAGTAGACATGCTTTGAACTGCACTGTGAGTGTCTCACGTTTAGAAGAATGTACAGAACAGATGAGAATAGTGCATTTTGTTTTCATCATGACTCAGTTTCACCTACAAAACACACACTTCCAGTAACTTTAGTCTGAACCCTCATTCCCAGCACACAGTATATGTGCATAGCCACAACCTGTGCAGCACCCTTGCTTGTGATGACAAAAGTATATCTGATGCTTTCCAGCTAGATAGTTTGGGTCTCTAGCTTCCTCAAACTGGAATGCAAAAGCAAGACTTTTTTGCTCAGTTTTCAAGACTTGATAAAAAAAAAGTCACAGCTTAGATTTAGCTATGGAAATGCAAGTAAAGATAGCTAGGTATTGTTGGGGGGGAAATCAAATATGTCTTTTGTGAGTGTCAGAAGGAGATCACTTGTGATAGCAAGTTTTCCATTTGGGGCAGCACGGAAAGCTAAACTGAGAATGCAACACAGCCTATGCAGGGGGGTGGGGAAGGAACTCAACAATGAATGACATGGTGCATGCTTGAGCTGTAAAGCAGTTTTCTGGGAGCAGTTCTTGTTTGTAACTTCAGCAAAGAACTGTTAAGATACATTTCTCACTGAAAATTTGGCTCACGTGCAAGAAGCTGATCTAACAAAAGCTGTTTGAGAAATCCACATATAGTAATAAAATCGAGGGAAATAATAAGCTGTTTTTCTCCTTCGAATTATATCAGTGGTTGCTTTCAGTTGGAACTATAATTAACAGTGCAATCCTGTGCATGCCTACTCAGAAGAGAAGAAAATTCATTCTGCTCAGGTAAATATGTATGACTGCAGGCTTAATCACCGGGGGGGGGGGGGAATATTATCCAAAGTTTTGTAAGTATGAACAGAAGTAAAATACTTTTTTAAAAATCCTACAATTCAAAGTGTGTAGAGCTTTCTAATTTCTGAATGAGGATAATTGAAAATTAGTGTACTGAAAAGGGATTGATAATGCAAGCTGCTGGGCCCCCTTCTTTGATCCCAGAGTTCTCAAGGAAGTGTAAAGCTTCTCAACAGCATCAGTGACAGCCATATGAATTCTCATGTGCTCACACTTACGGATAACCCTAAATACCTTTCTGAATCAGAGGGCTTAGCATCTTGCAGGATCAAGTTCCAGAATTCTGTTTTAAAGAGAAGAACTGGAGCTTCATCTTTCTAAGGACGAGACAGTTTGGCTACATTGTGCACATTTGACATTGACTATTGACACTAGAAAGAAGTCATTTTATATTCTAAAACCTTGACTTACAGAGCGACTCAATCATAGGACTACTCCTAGAAGCAGAATTTCCATGAAGATTTCTACCAGTTATGCTGTTAAAAGACTAGGAAATCAGAAATAAATGCATAGCTTCTCAGGCCACTGTCTACTGCTTGTGTACAACCTGGTTCTAGCTGAATGTTCATTTTTTTTCTAAACAGAAAATGGCTTGTGACCTTTCGAGAGTTTGTACCACCACCAAACCCTTGTTTCATACTTCACCCCATTATGGTGTCTAACTCTTGGCAAGTGAGTTTTATATGACACTTGCTTGCCGTCAGCAGGAAGCCATACAGAATGAAGAAAAACGTGGAGACTATCAGCTCTGTGGTGATGTGTATCTTTTTCCTTTTGTACAGCTTGAGCACACTTTTCTCTGTAAAATTCACAGGTTATTGTCCGTTTAGGTTTATAGCCCTTATTGTATCTGTATGTTTTGCTCCATGGGGCAAATAACAGCTTGAGGAGAAGTATTTCAAATAGGTGCTAAAAGAAAGGGTTAATTTATCATCTCCCAATTCACACTGGGGGCCTACATCTTCATTTGGATTTTTTTAAAAAAACCTTAAGAATGAGTGATTGTTTGCTTTATTCCTCTCCAAGCTTGTTTGGTGTTGTGTCATACCTTTGAACCTGAGGACAGGATCTCACTAGTGTTTTATCAATCTGTAAGGTGCTCTGGGAACCGTTTTGGATAAAGAGTGAGGCTAAAATGCCTTCAGTATCCTAATATATTACATAGCAAAAATGTTATTTGTAGATTTATTCAACTATATTTTGAAATCAATTACATTAGTTGCTTCAACAGTTCTAAACTCTTCAAAATGGTTTAGAAGCCTGCTTCTCATCCCCAAACTGTATCAATGAACAGTTTCTGGTCATTTGTCCCTACTGACCCTTCAACTATTGTGACTGTTTTCCTCCTCCTCCTTGCATTGCAAGCAAGTCCACAAAAGTTATTCGGCTTTAATGACCTTCCACACAAGGCTTAATCTTTAAGCCTTAAAAGTCAAACTTTCTATTCTGCCTTCCACAAAACTGAGCACTTAACTAGAATAATCCAAATAAACCAAAATAAAAAGTGAGCAAATGCTCATCAAATGCAACCATGAAATAATCAAAACACCTTTCAGCTGCAGCAAGTTAACATTCCTTTTGATTGTACTTCAGCACATGAATTTTGTTCTTGTTCTTGTTTACCAAGTTTAGCAAAACGTTTTGTGTGTATAAATATGTTTTGCTGCAAGAGTTGTGAAACTGCAGATATTTGTTGCTTGCTGATGTCTCCTCCTCCCGCCTTTTATCTTCACAACAGCCCTTTGAGGAAGGCTAGGCTGAGAGTTGATACCTCAGACCTCAAAGCTGTTGAACTACACATACTTTTTGCTTGTTGTTATTTCTTAGGCTTGGCCGATGTGTTTTATTTTGGTATTCCTTCTATGAAACTTCACAGTCAAAGCAAAGAGGCTGCTTTTCTGACTTTCTTAACATGATCTGTTAATGGCATTGCATAAGAACATCAGAATAGCCTGCTGGATCAGCATACCTGATCTCACAGGGAAAAGCCCAGAAGCAAATTCTCAGCACAGTAGCAGCCTTCCCTCCTAGAATTCCCAGCAACTCAGAAGTATACTGCCTCCAACTCTGGAGGCCAAGAATAATACTGTGGCTAGTAGCCATTATCCTCCATGAATATATCTAATCCATATATAAAAAAACATCCAAATTGGTGGCCATGACTGCCTCTCTGGGATATGTACAGTGGTACCTCGGGTTAGGGGGTGCGGGTGGCGCTGTGGGTTAAACCACAGAGCCTAGGATTTGCCGATCAGAAGGTCAGCGGTTCGAATCCCTGTGACAGGGTGAGCTCCCGTTGCTCAGTCCCTGCTCCTGCCAACCTAGCAGTTCGAAAGCATGTCAAAGTACAAGTAGATAAATAGGTACCACTCTGGCGGGAAGGTAAACGGCGTTTTCGTGTGCTGCTCTGGTTCACCAAAAGCGGCTTAGTCATGCTGGCCACATGACCCGGAAGCTGTACGCCGGCTCCCTCGGCCAATAAAGCGAGATGAGCGCAGCAACCCCAGAGTCGGCCACGACTGGACTTAATGGTCAGGCGTACCTTTACCTCGGGTTAAGTACTTAATTTGTTCCGGAGGTCTGTTCTTAACCTGAAACTGTTCTTAACCTGAAGCACCACTTTAGCTAATGGGGCCTCCTGCTTCCGCCGCACGATTTCTGTTCTCATCCTGAAGCAAAGTTCTTAACCCAAGGTACTATTTCTGAGTTAACGGAGTCTGTAACCTGAAGCGTATGTAACCCGAGGTACCACTGTATTCCATAGTTTAACTGTATGCTGTGTGGCATACCTTATATTTGTATCTTGCTTCTCCACTCAGAAACTCCATGTTGAATATGATTTCCTTCCTTCCCCTTCCTTTTATCTGCATCAACCTGCAAAGAAGCTAGACTAAGTTGATATATTTACGTATTCCTGTTAATAGACTGCATGGAGAAGACGGTGCAGGGCACCCAATCCACATACAGTGTACTGGGCCCAGAAATCCTTTGGCATCTGTGACTCCCTAGAGGAGGGGTAGGCAACCTATGGCCTGGGGGCCGGATGTGGCCCAATCACCTTCTAAATCTGGCCTGCGGACGGTCCGGGAATCAGTGTGTTTTTTACATGAGTAGAATGTGTCCTTTTATTTAAAATGCATCTCTGGCTTATTTGTGGGGCATAGGAATTCATTCATAATTTTTTTTCAAAATATAGTCCGGCCCACCACATGGGCTGAGGGACAGTGGACCGGCCCATGGCTGAAAAAGGTTGATGACCCCTGCCCTAGACACCACCAGAGGTTATTCTATTTATGCTAGTAACCAGGTATAGGAAGTCGCTGTTAGGAAAAGGTAGAGAGTCTTACTGCAAGCCCAGTTTGGTCTTTGACAACTTTCTTTAGCTATAATAATCCCTATGCTAAAATTCTAAAACGAATTGTGGCAGCTTTTTTTCTTGCCACTCTCTTTAATTATTCCCCCACTTCCCAAATTCTAAGGTCATTGTACACACAGCACTGCATCTAGGCCTCTATGATATCCTCAAATGTCTTTTGAAAATATAGCAAAGTTTTTCTTCCATTCCTCTCATGTTTCTTCTGATGCCCTGCAGAGTTACGGGCACCGTATCTTGTCTTTATAACCTTAATTGTCCGACAGGTTTTAAGGACCCCGAGTGAATGAGGTGGAACAATATTAAGGAATTACAGAAATGCCATGCAGAGCTAAGCTGGCATGCTGCTTGGATCAGTGACTCTAGCAGAAGTCTGCTATTCTGAAACAGCAGCACAAACCTCTGGTATTTGGAACCTGCAGTACCCCAGTGGATATGGCTTTGCACATGGGTGTTGCTATGGGCACCAGAGCAGATGAACCAACCACAAAAGGAGGTTGCCAGAGGGAGACAAAAGAGGGGAAAACCTAGAGGATACAAATGGATAGTTGCCAATTAAAATTACAATGCTGCAATTTTGGTTAGTTATCAGTGACAGACTAAAGTACACAGCAGCTTAACAGAAGGAAAATGTCCTTTGAGGCGCAAATATAACCCGGAGATCTCTGACTTTTTAGCGTGCAGAGTCCAGATGGTACTTTTTGCTTCATGTTGCGATCAAGAAGCAGAAAGGGCATTTCTAAAACACTGGTACTGAATGCAAGCATAGATCAAAGCAGAACAGGAAGCCATTCTTAAAATGAATTATATCGCTGCCACTCCTAATCCTTCTCAAAAGGTACAGAGGGTGAGAAGAGGGATGTTTTTTTAAAATCAGCACTCAGAAGTGCACTTAGGGATTGTTTGCACAACGGTTTAGGATCCTTATGGGGGGAATGTGCTGTAAAGGACCAGTTTTATTTACCAGGTATAAAGAAAAAAATGGTCATGACAAAAACTCTTCGTCCCCCTATTGTCCAACCTGCTGCATTAACTTGAAGCTTCTCAATTAATATTATTTAGTCCCAATCTTCCTATTCTTATATTTAAAATGGAAAAACATAAAATGCATTAAGTTCTTTGGGAGGGGGTCCATTTATTTATTTTGCAATGTTGCAACATTCCTGCAGTCGGCTCTAACAACAAATCAGAATGATAATAACACTGGGATACAAAGTCAAGCAAAAAAACAGTATGTCCTATGATGAAACATGCTAATATATACACACACTGGAGAACAAAACAAATGCTACTATTCTAGGGGCCGGTATATAAGATAAGGCTGCCTTGGGGGCAGCTTGAACTTGCGGTCCTGGCCATTTATGCAGGATTTTAGAGAGCCATCTATTACAGTATCCAACAAAAAAAGAGCACTTCAAAAAGCTTCTTTTTTTAAAGCTGGAAGTATAATAATTTTGTAAGTCAAAATTTGGAAGAGTTCCCAGTTTTTGGCAGTAAAATGATAATACTGGGCATATCATTTTAAAGTGGAATCTCATGGAAGTTAATTCAGACGACAAGGTCACTTTTAGACATTTTCTTTCCTTATGTTTTGGACCGAAAATAATTCCCAAATCCTATTATTTGAAGCAGGGGTACTTACCATGTCAATCTGTGCTTCCCCTGATACACATGCTACCTCTGAGATAGAGTTCTCTTTTTTTAAAAAAAGAAGAAGACTATCACTCACTAGGGAAGACACACACACAGGGTAGCAGAATTTCTTGAGAGGGGAAAATAAAGGTTTATACTAAGCATTTATATTTGCCACTTTGTGGCACTCCTGGCTAAATTCTTCAAGCTATATCGCAAGTTCCTACAACTTTCACAAGGACAACTATGGAAGAACGTGGGGTTGTTAGCACATCAATAATACAATACTGCTTCTTGTCGTATAGCGATGGAGGTGCAGTCTTGAATCTGGGTCTCGTGGCCTGGAGCCTTGCTCCATGAACTGTTGCATCCGTGTATGAATGACCTTGTGGGACCTGAGCAACTTCATTGAGAATAAAGTAGCTTTATTAGCTCTTTGTCTTGACTCATCTTCTGCACTGTGATAGGTCCTTTCCTGTTCCTACATAACTTCCTCCTCCTGGTAGCAAACTTTGTCTGCACTTACGACGCCAGATCACAGACTCCACTCCTTGCTCTTGCTTCCTGATTTCTGCAAGCGTTTTCCTGGTCCTGCATCCCAGACAGTTCTGCTTGCTGTTTCTCTCTATATATATAGTTACACCTGCCTCTCTGACTTACTTTTCTGGCACGGACTCAACCTGCCATTCTGGACAGCGCCTCAGACATACCTTTCAACCTATAAAATGCCCAAACCTACAAAGATCCTTCTCCATAACTGATTGGCAGCACCACTCCCATATATAATACCATGCCTCCAACTATAGTTCTCTCTGCATGTGTGGGAACAAGTTCAAGTCTGATTACATGATGCTCTTTTTCAGTGGCATTTTACAACTGAGGCATTAATGATAATGTTGTGTCTTGCAGTAGGGGAACCAGAATGAGATCACAAGGGTCAATGAGATATGATTTCTGCCCTTTTAACACTCGAGGTACATATGCTCTCTTGAACTCCTTAGCTAAAAGGCAGGATATTAATTAATTCACTAACAAAGGTCCTATATAAATAATTATTAGCAGTTACCTCATCTCACAAGTCACTGGTTTGATCCCAAGTGCCACATGAAGATTTTCCACTTTAGTAATGGGGCTTCATAGCCACCTGCTTCAACCTGCCTACATCACCCAGCACTCCACTGCCAAACCTTGTGAGACCAATGCAACTCTATGTTACATGTGTCCTGGGGGCTCTATACTACATGTGTTTTATATATTTTTAGCTACTGTTGATAGTAATCATCCTTAGAATATTTCTATGAATCATTTTATTTACTTAGATCACCTCTTTTTTAAGAAATAATTAAGAAATTAAAATAAATATATGTAGCTGGGGAACACAGATGGCAGAGCTTCACTGCCTGAATTTCTTGCTTGTGTGCTGTCCATAGGCATCTGGTTGACTACTGTGGTATCTGAAGATGTGTGCATGCACACAAAAGCTCATACCAATGACAAACTTAGTTGGTCTCTAAGGTGCTACTGGAAAGAATTTTTTTATTTTGTTTTGACTCGAAGACCAACACGACTACCTACCTGTAATTAGAACTATTTCCCTTTATCACTTACAAACTCTCTAGTTTGCCTTCCTAACTTCAACACCAGGGTACATTTAAAGATAAAGGTTCATGATAATGCATTTCCAGAATGTTAGAATAGATTTGTTTGCAGAGCAAGTGTCAATTCCTTTTTTTAGTTGCAGCATAGACTGGAATGTAATCGGAAAACCCAATGAACTTTATGCCTCTGTTGTTATACTTTTACAGGAGAAAACACCTGGCAGAATTTCTATTATAATTACTTATTGCAAGATGTGAGTGGAAAATTATAATACGGACAAGTATAAAATAGAGCACAAAGTTCTTTCCTTCATGGCACTAACTAGCTTAAAAGCAATAAGACTCAGCTTTTACAATTGAGACTAACTAAAGGGAGTTCCATATATCAGCAAAATTTGAATCTGTTTCAGTATTTTCTAAAGATGGCAATAACAAAATTTATAGTTACATCATTCTCTTTTATCAGTTAAAGTATATATAAAAAAATTAAAATGAAGCACATAGTTATTTCCTGTACGATTACATCTAGTGAAATAATGTTAGCGTTCTAACCATCCTAAAGTCCACAAGGAAGGTGCACACAGTGTCCTTAGAAAGTGACATTCATTCCAGCAGTAATAGCTAGGGAGGAAATAATCATTAGCAACTGTGCATCAAAACTCTCAGTGAGTTTGTTTCAACGCATACCTACCATTATAGCACTAAGAACATAAGAACCACGCTGGAGCAGACCAAAAACTTGCTTTCACAGTGGCCAGCCAGGTGTCTATGAGAAGACTGCAAGCAGCACTCAATCCAAATTCATCCCTTCATGAAACACACCGATTGGGCTTTGGGAACTGCCTGAATCCATTCCGTCACTTTATAAAAATGGACCTATAAAAACAGGACTCGACTCTTGGGCCGTGAACTCTCGGCCTGGCGCCCCTGAGAGCCCAGTGCCTGGGTGCCCTGCACACCTAGTGCCTATGGGTAAGACGGCCCTGTTCAGAAGCATACTCCCCCTAACACCAGAGGCTAGCCTTATCCATGTGGAATTTGTTTGCCCCCCCCCTTTAAAGCCATTCAAGTTGATGACAACCACTACACCTCATGCACTAAGTGCAGTACCTGCTTTTGTCTGCCCTGAATCTTCCAGCATCCAGATCCCCAGGTTCTGATATTATGAATAATTTTATACACTTTTACGTACCCCATTTGGCACCACATTGAATTCCACCCAATGACATTTGCTTCAAATATTTAAATAAAAGTAGGGCATCACAATAAAGATACAATGATGGCTTTCATCTCCTGCCTGCCTTTCTCATGGAGTTTGAATACCTGGATTCAGTGCATCTGGAAGCCTATTATCTAACAGCCTCCATGTGAACATCAGTTACAACAGCAATATGCACATTTAAACATCTTGTAAAGAGAATGGGATTGACTCGATGAGGAACTGGGGATTGATAAGGTCTGTTCTAGCACTATGATTCTTGATTGCAATAGTGGAGCCTGCCAAACACACACCTCTCTCTCTCTCTCTCTCTCTCTCTCTCTCTCTCTCTCTCTCTCTGTTTAAGGCATTTATATCCCGCTTAATTATTCACATTTCTAAGCAGTGTACATACAAACAACGAAAGAAAATGGACAATGAAACCATAACAATGTATCATAAGACCGAACACTGCCTTAAAATGCCTGCTGGAAGAAGAGCGTCTTAGTCATGTTTCTTTAGTTCAGCAACTAAAACCATGAAGTCTGCCAGAGATCATATTAATGGCTATATGGTCAACTACCTTTCCATATTACTATATTGTTCTCCAGTTGGATTCTTTAGAAAGAAGACAGCCTTTGGGGAAAGGGATTACCTTGTCCCTCTCTCCTCATAGTTAATTGGTCTATGTAAAGTATGAACAAAGAAAGCAGCTTAAGTTGAAACAAGAACTGGGCTGTAGGCAACAGGGTGTCCTAGAACGCCCTCCCACCAGATGTCAAAGAGAACAACAACTACCAGACTTTTAGGAGACATCTGAAGGCAGCCCTGTTTAGGGAAGCTTTTAATGTTTGATGTATCACAGTATTTTAATATTCTTTTGGAAGCCGCCCAGTATTTTAATATTCTTTTGGAAGCCGCCCAGCCAGATGGGCGGGGTATAAATAATAAATAATTATTATTATTATTATTATTATTATTATTATTATTATTATTATTATTATTATTATCTTTAAGGTGTAAGTGTCCCCATAAACATCTCAATGGGAAGTAGTGTCTGTTGGGGTGTTAATACTATAAACCTTCACCTGTGCACAACTTGTATCTGCGTGTAAATAAATCATATATCACAAAATGCCTTAAGTCTCCCATAACATCTTTCAAAGGAAACCAACCCAAGGTGGCCAATGAAATCTCTGAAACCTCTCACCACTTGGAGAATTAGGGTGAGCATAACAATATAAATACTTTGATGATTAGTAAAGTTGAAGTGAAATATATCTATCTTGCATTCAACTAAAATGTGAAATCCTCAAAGCTCAAACCAGTGAATTACAACACAACCCACAGAAGCAAAACCTCACCAACATTTTTCAACATACATCTGATGTATGTTTACTCAGAAGTTGCTCCAAGGTAAGTCTGCATAGGACTGCAGCCTTAATCACAAAACAGCAGCACATTCAGTATATTTAACACATTTCATAAAAGCAGAAATAACCACTGAAATTCATTTTGATTTCTGATTGACAAGCAACAGAAAGACTTTGGTCTCCTCTGAAAGATTTATGAAGCTTCTCACCATAAAGGAGCCTGGATTACAGCACTGCTTACTTTATAAAATGAAATTCTGCCATTATAGGCAAGAGTTCATGCCTGTAATTATTTCAATGCACTTCTCAGTCAATGTGTCTTAGGCAGCTGAGCCAAACCCTCTCTTACATATGCAGGTCATTTCATAAGAAGTGTAAGAGCTTGAACAACTTTGTGTGACCTTGCATTGAATAACACTGGAAAATTGATTTGGCTCTAGTAATAAAAGACCGTCTGCATTATCTGCATTCTAATTATAATTAATATAACCAGGATAACTGCTGTATTATTTACGATTAGAGCTATGGTGAGCTCAGTGTAATAATAATCTGCTACATAATTTTTTATTGATCTGATGGCTTTATTGCAGAAAAAAAAAACAAAATGCTACACCGCTGTACAACTAAAATTGCCTTTCTTGACATGCATGTTTAGAGGAATAAAAATTCATTTAACATTTATTTTTATCTCATCATATTCTCATTGATATATATATATATATATATATATATCTTTTTGTGTTCCTCTCCCAACAATTTTCTGTTTAAAAGCAAAAGAAAGTGAGTTGATTCACACACATCATTTCCCCATTGTTCATTTCCTGGATATAAGTCATTCCTTAGTGCCAGTAGTTTCAGCAGATTTCATTACCAACATTGCACTGTGCCCTGGGAATATACAGTGCTCCATTTTAATGGGCTGTCATCCTACTCAAAACAAAAGGGCCTTTTGAAAAGTAGTTCAAATGTGTCAGAAGGGTCAGAATTTCTCTGAAGAATCTACAACATCACTCAAATGACAAAATACATGAACTTAAACTTCCAAACACTTGGGGTACAGATAAAGCGTGTTCTCCCTAACCAGAGAGCACGGGTTGCGGTTGGGGAAACATGCCACCTTGCCATGATTTAGGCAGTTGTGAGGAAAAACCCCAAGCCTGTTAAAAGGTTAATATTGGGTTGCTGGGGAGTTTTGTATGTTGCTAAATTCAGGGGAGGGGTTAGAGTCTATAAATATAGGGAGCCAGGGGTTGGACTTCCTCTTGGCCGTTTGCATCGGATCACCCGCCCTCCCTCCCTTTAACGGGGGGTTTTTCCTGAGCGCTTGACATTGCTATGCCTGTCATGGTGTCGTCTGCCTTGGTGCGGGGGCACAGTAGGAATTTTGCCATCTGGCTGATTGGCTGGTGCCATTTGGTTTTTGCCTACTGCGTAGCAAATCGTCACAACTTGTAAGGTTGGCGGTTAGGCACTGGTTAAGGTGGTTCTTGGAGGGGTAAGTGCCTACCCCTCCAAATGATGCGAAGGGAATTCCGTTAAAGGAATCCAGGGGCTTGCCATTCTTTTCGTCCTTGTCCCTGGCATCGGACTTGGGCCGTGCAAGCCCCAAAGGAACATGAGGGTGAGAAGTGAGGGACTGATGCCCAGCTTCATTTTCTCACCCAATACTTGTTTCCCACTAAGGCTTCCGCTGGTGTCCGGAATGCCTCTGGCTTCCGCTGGTGTCCGGAATGCCAGCTCTGTCCCTGAGGGCGTGGACAGATAGTCAAACCAGTGCCTAAGCAACCACTCACATATTTTGTATTGAATAAAGTTGTGGCCAAAAAATTATGCCAAAAACCCAAACAAAAATTGATGTGTGAAGTGTGAATTATTTGGGGGGTGGCAACTGTGGGACTCAACACGCAAAACCATGACCCATGTCTCTACTTTTGATGTCTTAAATCTATGTATGAAAAGACACGTTGCTGAACATTTTAGAGGGAAAATTTAGAGCCACATTAATGCAGCTGCCTCTTTATCTACTGGCCAGTAGCAAATTAGAAATGCTCCCTGGTGAGAAAATGCAGGGGAAATTGTGAATTCACCCTGGTTCGATGAATGAATGACCTATTGACTATCCTAAGAACCAATCCAGTCTGTTTCAATCTACAACTGACACCATGGATTACTCGCTACTACTGTTTCCAGGCTGGAAGAACTGAATAATGCCATACAGAATGTAAGCATTGGAAACTCCCTCATTCTTTGGTCTCAAAAGGCCACAGCTAGAGTACAGAGTAGGCTTCTGACAAGGGAAACCCCAGTATTGTAAAATAACCTGTATTTCACATTTGGAACTGCAATCTAGAGTTCAGAATCTATTACTATTCTTTTATAGGGCTATTTGTATATTCGGTATGAACCGTGGCCCATAGGGCTCCGTACCCTCCAACATTTCTCCGATGAAAATAGGAATGTCCCATTCCATAATGATAATTTTACTATTTATACCCCACACATCTTACTGGATTGTCCCAACCACTCTGGGAAACTTCCAGCATATATAAAAACATAATAAAACATTAAACTTTATGCAGGATTGCCTTCAGACAGCTCGGGGGTCGGGTAACTGCATACCCTTCCACATTTCTCCAATGTAAACAGGGACATCCTAAGGGAAAGTGGGACATTCCAGGATCAAATCAGAAACTGGGACAACTTCTCTAAATCAGGGGCACCCCTGAAAAAAGTGACACTTGCAGGGTATGGGGCTCTGGATAGGCCTAGTATATTCTGGGTTTTGGACTCTTGCTAAGTTTCAGGTTTTGGCAGAAATTTAGTCCCTGCTGTAGCTCAAATGAAGAGCCAGATTATTGTTCAGAATCCCCTTGAGTAAGTTTGCCCATCCCTACATTTCGCCCATCACAACACGACTTTCTCTACAATTCCTTACTGGTCCTGAAAAAATATCCAAAATGGCTATCTAGAAATGCAGCAATGCTCAAGAACCAGGTTTCTGACTATGTGGTGACGGGAGAGCTGTGTACATGTTGGAAGCTTTTACAGAATGCACTTCAATGCTGAATTTTGTGATAAGGTGAAGTGGGGTGGGTTGCTAGTGAAAAGCATCCACTGCTACACTCCCTGGAGAAGTACCACATAGCTTTGACCTGTTCTTACAAATACCAGTGAAAACATGGGTATCATTTTGCCACTTGTTCTCCTGGTTAAAACATGGGCATGATGTAGCACTGAAAAGGTGTCCCAATACTGTAGAAATGTACTTGCTCTAAGGAAATTCACAAAGCAAAAGTGATATATATGTCCTCTATGTTAATTCGTTGTGCATTACAAATACAAAGACTACAGCTAGAAATCATGCATATGTTCACAGTATACAATAGGAAGAAAACCTTATTTATTGTAAAGGTGGTGTCTCCCCTTCACATTAACACCCAGGCACAGTGAGCTTGGTCTTTATTACACATGTACAAGAAACAGGTACAGTTCAGTATTACGTGTCTGAACCTGTTGAGTCAGATTTGGGGAGTGGCTTCCTTCGATTCCCACGCCAACAAAGTAGGTGTGGGAATTGCCTGAGACGTCTTTGATCCTTACGTTTCATTTCCCTCCTTGTCTGCGCTGATTTGAAAGCCCCCTCCCTTCCAGAGTCTGAGCTCCCTTCCCGAGCCTCTGGGTGGTTGAAGGGCTCAGCAGCACCCCTACTTCAGCTTGATTTGCCTCCACTTGCCCGCGCCCCCCACCTCCCAAATAATACTGGATACAATGCAAAGAGGCAAAGGTGAGTGACCGTTGATGCCAAGCTATCACCGGGTCATGTTTGGCCAGCCAACTCATTCCCAGCACCACTGGGTGTCCCACCAGCTTAGTGGAAGGACATCGTCTCTGCATGGCGTGACACCTCCATCCTCATGAGCGGGGTCTCGTACTCCACCTCTCCCACCACCAGTGGCCAACAATCGATTGTTTTGACCCTCAGAGGGAAATCCAGCGGGCATAAGGCTAGCTGGTGCTCCCGTGCCAAGTCTATGTCAAAGAAATCTGCTGATGCTCCCAAGTCCACCAGAGCTTTAACTTCCAGTCGCCGCCCATTTGAGAGTTGTAGTTTTACTGTCATGGTGACTCCCAGAACCAGTGCGTCAGCTTGGGGCCCTTCTACTGCTCCTTCCCCCGGCTGTCGGCCCCCAATTTCAGCCAGGTGCTCTCGTTTTCCTGCTCTTGCTCCTTCGCCACATCGCTGACCCCCACCTCTGTGCTGGACAGCGACTCCCAGGCCTTACGCCGTGGACACTGCCTGGCCAGATGCCCTGGCCTGTTGCACACAAAACATTTCCTCGTTTCCTTCCATTGCTGCTCTGCTCCGCCTCCAGTGGAAGCAACTGCCCCAATCTCCATCGCCTCCTTCTCCTGTCTGGGCCCACTGCCAGTCTTACGTTCTGGAATGTCTGGAATGTGCGCTTCCCGCCAACGCCGCCCGGTTACGTCCCTCCTTTCTGCCATTTGATTCTCCAGACACAACCCAATTTGCAGGCAGATCCTGACCAATTCGTCTAAGGAGGCCGGCTCTGGCATTTGTGCAAGCTCGTCCTGCACCTCCCCAGACAACCTTTGCTGAAAAATGGCTTCCACCGGCTCGGAGTTCATCCTCCACTGGAGGTTGTGGACTAGCATGGAAAATTCTGCATGGAAAATTCTCACCGATCTGTTCCCCTGCTTCAAACGCAGCAGCTGTTGCAAAGTAACTTTTCTGTGCAGCAAACTCAAGAACATCGTGTCCATAATGTCTATAAATTGCTGCACATTCGATAAGGCTGTGTGGTTAGCCACCATCAGTGGCACAACCCATTCTTTTGCGCTTCCTTCTAAATGTGCAATTATGAATGCCACCCATTCCTCGTCCGATTTAAAATCATTCTTCCGAATCTTTAGCATATACTGCAATTTAGTTCGGAAACTCTAGTATTGCTGACTGCTCCCTGCAAACTTGCTGAGATGCATAGCGATGGCTTTACTTGCCTTGTTCAAGTGTTCCACCTCCAGTAACTTGCGCTGCTCCTCAAGCTTCCCAACTAGTTCATTGACTTGTGCCTGTAGAAGAAGGTTCTGCTGCCACACTGCTTCCACTGCCAGCCCAACGCCCCCCTGTTCCAGGTGCCCTTGGCTGCGTCTGGCTTCTACATGGCTCACCTCTGCCCAGCTATTGTGAAGAGGGATAAAGACTCCCTGAATGCTGTAAAGGTGGTGTCTCCCCTTCACATTAACACCCCGGCACAGTCAACTTGGTGTTTACAGTCTTTATTACATATGTACAAGAAACAGGTACAGTTCAGGATTACGCGTCCAAACCCATTGAGCCAGAGTCAGGGAGTGGCTTCCTTCGATTCTCACGCCAACAAAGTAGGTGTGGGAACCGCACGAGACGTCTTTGATCCTTACGTTTCATTTCCCTCCTTGTCTGTGCTGATTTGAATGCCGCCTCCCTTCCAGAGTCTGAGCTCCCTTCCTGAGCCTCTGGGCGGTTGGAGCCCTTCCTACTCCTGGCTAATCTCCGCCCTCTCTTCCCCGAGCCCCTGCTCCGCCTATTCTGTCACTTGCTCCTCCGAATTCTCCCTGACATTTATAATTAATAACTTTGAAACCATTTATTCAGAATATTATGTATTGTTGCATGCCACCCCCATTTCCAAGCAGGGTGAGATTCCAGGGGTCCCAGCTGCTTATCCAGGGTTTATGTTTCCTTTTGGAATGAGATACAGTGGAGATAATGGGGTCTTTATGATATATGGTTTATTTACACATATATACAACTGGAGCATATGATTGGTGGGTTTTTCAGCATTAACACCCCAAAAGGGTCTTCTTTCTCCCCTAGCTGCAGCCTTGGATTCAAACAGAAATCAAACGTTGCTGTCAAACATTGATCTGACTCTTTCTCATGCTTGCTGCTTTCCTTCTAGGTCACATCACTGCCCCCAAACTCTCACCTTTCAACTCTGGGTTTTGTCCTTCTCACTATCTGCGAGTTGAGGGAGGGCTCCACCAATTTGCCATCTCCCATGGAGCCCCTTCCTTTGTTCTCCTTACACCTCACCAGGAAACTAGCCAGCTTATTCCATAAATAAGAAGCTTTGATTGGATTTTAGCACTTGCTGCCCCCAGTGATTAGAAGGATCTCTAATTATAGCCCACTTCCCCACCCCCCAATTCATAACACTATATTCATTGCAGAGAAATTCTGGCAGTTTTTGTAGATAGCTACAATACCAATTCAAACAATTTTATTGCTAACATAAGTGCACTCTGAGGGTGGGGAAATGACCTTCTCATAGAATGATGGATTACAGTGGGGTCACCTAGTGCTGTGTAGTATAGTGCCAATGGGCATAAATGGGTATTCTCTCTCTCTCTCATTATCAAAGACTAAAGAAGAACATATAAATTCATATAAATCAACACCAAAAGAAGATAAAATATCTGAGACTGAACACAAGAACCTAATTGCTCCAGTAAATTATAAAAAGACCCTCTTTCTCCTTGATGACATTATTCTCACCATATTTGTGAGCTTAGCCACACATAATGTCCTAGACTTTGGCTATCCCTTCTCTCATCGATAGTGTTCTCTTTTTCTTCCACTTTTTTCAAATAACCATTGTGGCAGCAGCAAAGAGATTCACTGTCCACTGGTAGTACAATATCATGAACATATCAAAATGAGGAACCATGGGTAAAGTATTACTACCTCAATTTCTGATATTATATCATCACTCTGACTTTGGGACAGATTCAGAATCCAAAACCATAGCCCTCGCAGCTTTGCACTTCCAACAGGCATCACTGTTTTTTGCAGTGCTTTTTCCTCCCTAACAAAATGTTTAGGGGTACTTTCATTTTAACTCAATAAAATCACAATTTTATAGTTCAAATCAGGGAAAATAAATACAGTAAATGGACAAAAGTACAAAGATTCACAAAATGTTTAGGGGCATGTGTATCCCTGCGTCCTCCCAGAAAAAAAACACCTGGTTCTTTATATCAAAGTAAGACAGTGGTGTTTTGGGGGGAAAACCCATGTAAAATCACGTGAATTCCAAAGGTTCCATTTTAATTCTATTGAGTCTGACTTTTACAATGAGTTCATGAAAAGAGCAATGACTCAGTGTATGCTTTCTCTCTTTCTGTCTGTTGAGGAATGAGTATGACTTGGGGAGAAATGAACAAAGGGGTGTGCCCTCTTTCTTCCTTTTCCTCCAGTGGTGTATATTCTCTTTTGTTAATGTGCCAAGTGGACCATCTAATAGAGATGGGTTGCAGTCACCAGAAGGCAGAGCCAGAGCCAATGGTGGGAGGAGTCAGAACAAAAAGTGGGCATAGTGGGTATTACAACTGTGGAGTGCATGAAATTAGACTGAGGGCCACATGAAATTAAGCTGAGGGCCACAGGTTTCGATAATAGAGGATCTTTGGAGAGGACAGGTGGTGTGGGTATGAAAGGGTGAAATGTTTATCACGACAGAATAATTCACAATTCAATCTATGTAACATTCAAAATGAAAATCTGGGAATTCCTATTTTCAGCAATTATGAAATAGTTGTAATGAGTGACAAAAGAAACAGCGTGATGGAAGTGGTACGTTATTTGAAGCACATGTCAATCCCTATGTTTGGTTTAGTGCCAACAGAAGACACGCAAACTCTACAGAGTTAAAATTTAATACACTAAGGCTTATACAGAAGGTATTATTTTCTTTCTGACAGGGTCCAGTGCTATTTTTACATTGCTTGATAGAGAGGCTATGTTAGGCCTCAGGGAAGGAAGATATATATTTTTTTAAGTAGGGCTTGCCTAACAGCAGCATCTTTCTCCCTCCTGCTACTTTATCCACCTTCTCTGATACCTAAAAAAGTATTTTATTCCCTGTTTCCCCCCAATAATATATACACATCATTAGCTATCTCCCTCTTAATCCCTCTCACAACTACTAGATTGTTTGTCTGGAAAGCCTTCCTCCAGTATCAGCGGCTATGTTTGCTAGTCTCCTTTCCTCTCCATTCCAGAGACCAGCCTCCCTGCCTCCTCAATCACATGTGTTGTTTCTCATTTAAATGAACAGTTGGATTCTTTTATTTCTTACAAGTGCTGGATTCGCCTTATCGCCCTCATTCCTTTGGGGGTTGCCAATTGGTTTTATCCACGGATGTATCATTTCTCATGCTTCCTTTTTTTCTTACAAAGAGAAAGAACCACTTCGTCAACAAGCCTCTCCGGAGTGGAAGATTAAAAACCTAGACATCACCTACCTTGCAGCGCTACTCCCAACTGGGTTGTGTAAAACTCAATTAAACTTGTCCCCATTGAATTCTGCATTACAGTACATTAAACAGAAAATTCTTCAAGCGTGATGACAAAGCTTGAAACCTTGCCTCAAAGCTGTTCCTTGTAGCTTTCTTTAACATTTCAGACTTTATGGTGCAAGCCTCCCGTTGACACAACTTTAGTCCAGCTATGAAAAATCACAGAGCCTCACAGGGATTAAAAGAGAGAGAGAGAGAGCGGGCGGGGGTGGGGGGGGGAGAGAGAAATCTATGAAAGCTGGTCTTGGCATTTCTCTTCTCTTAGTATATCTATTGAAACTATATTGCCAGCAGACTAGAACCTGAGATGTATTATAAGAGAACTGCAATCTAACAATTTCAAATGCAACAGTACGCTCATTCTGTTCAGGTGCTTTCATACATTTTCATATATATTTTTTCAGGGGAGTACAGTGGTTCACAATATCTCCTATTAGCACATTATATATGTTGCCTGAGGATTTCATCAGCCTAGGGACTGAAAAAGGCACCAACCTTTCTTTCTCTATCCCAGCCTTCACCACGAGAAATTTGAATATCAACGGCTTATAACTAAGGACTGGATTTTGAACCCCTCACTCATATGAAAGTGAATTGTGGGCAAATTTAGCATGAGATCAGCATTTGGATTCCAAGTGCTTTACTGATACGAAACACACACTATGGTCCTTCTCTGCTTGCCCACTTTTAAATAAAACAAGTAGCTAATTATCAGTCATATGACCCTACTATAATTTTATAGGTCCATTTTACAAAGTGAAAGAATGGATTCAGGCAATTACCAGAGCCAAATCAGGTTGTTTCTGGCAGAATAGGATATGGGACTAGATGGGCCCTTGGTCTAATCCAGCAAGGCTCTTCTTATGTTTCTTATGAGTAGATCTATTGCAGTATTGAACATGGTTGCATTTGTCCATCACATCCTAAATTATCCTGCAGGCTTTCCGGCCCTCCACTCTACCATACAAGGGGCTTGACAAAAAAACATAATTCCACAGATGCCTCATTCATGAAATCTCCCAAGCCCTTTCTGAGGATTAGAAAAACCATGATCTGAATGGGAACTCTGTGCAACCAACCATTTGCTGACCATCACATATATCCATGCTATCTGCATGCGAAGATGGATGGTGCACACTGCAATTCCACAGAAAGCAAATGCCTCAAGTAATTTTTATTTATTTGCAAAAGTCTTCTCCCACCTAATTTTATCAAACTCAAAATAGCATACCAAAAACATAGCAATGAAAAAGTGGTCTATATCCAATGTACCGCTAAATAACTGTCCCATCAATTTTCACTTGAGCAATGAGACTTATCCCCCCTCCATCACACATACATCATACCCTGCTCCAGAGAGTTGGGGCAGAAACCTGTAACAAATTTAGGGGGTGCAGGGAGAGGGAGGGGAACCCCACTGCTTAAGCGGAAACTGACAGTATATATTTAGTCTATGAGGTTGAAAATTAATAATTACTAGCAAAACAACAACAATAATATTTACTAGGAAAACAAAAAATAACAAACATACAGAAGTAGCTGTAGACAGTATCAAAAGCTTGGGACAAATTATGAGTGAAACTGTAGGCAAAATGTTTATCACCGTCAGTGACTGTGGAGGAAGGAAGCCCCACATCCTTGGCAGCAGCTGACACTGTGAGCCAGCCTTTCTCAACCTGTAGGTCCCCAGATATTGTTGAACTACAACTCCCATCACCCCTAGCTAGCAAGGCCAGAGCTCAAGGATGATGGGAGTTGTAGTCCAACAACATCTGGGGACCCACAGGTTGAGAGCTCTCCCTCCACCACATGCAAGAGAGCAGGTGGAGGAGGCAAAGACCACCCTCTCCCTCCTTTGCTAGTCTGCTGTGGTCATATATAAAGGTAAAGGGATCCCTGACCATTAGGTCCAGTCATGACCGACTCTGGGGTTGCAGTGCTCATCTTGCTTTATTGGCCAAGGGAGCCAGCATACAGCTTCCGGGTCATGTGGCCAGCATGACTAAGCCGCTTCTGGTGAACCAGAGCAGCACATGAAAACGCCGTTTACCTTCCCGCCAGAGTGGTACCTATTTATCTACTTGCACTTTGACATGCTTTCAAACTGCTAGGTTGGCAGGAGCAGAGAACAAGCAACGGGAGCTCACCCCATTGTGGGGATTCGAACCACCAACCTTCTGATCGGCAAGTTCTAGGCTCTGTGGTTTAATCCACAGGGCCACCCGCGTCCCTGTGGTCATATATACAATATACATTTAATGCACTCATGCCACTCTAAAAGTCCTGGCTTCCCTCAAAGAACCCTGGGAACTGTAGGTTGATAAGGGTGCTGGGAATTTTATGGTTCTCCAGATTAGATGAGCGTTGCCGCATCCCCAGCGTCGTCCGCAACTGGTCTTAACTGTCAGGGGTCCTTTACCTTTACCTTTTTAATGGCTGTTAAAGTGGTATAAGATTGCTTTGAATTTATGTTGTGGGTGCTTTTGTGCACAGTACAGAAGCACAGCAAAGGCACAGTAGGAGAGTGGGAGAGAGCCCTCAGTAGCAGAGTTTAAACTCACAAAGTTAAGCAGCATAGTGAAGTGTTAGGAATGCAGGCAGTTAAACCTTCTGCACATCCTGTTTAGTTCACCTAAAAAGTGCTTCCCTCTTTCTACCCCTCTTGCAATGAACAGACTACACACTGTTAAGTAAGCTTAAAATGTTTTACTTATAGATTCAAAGATCTCATTCATGCATTTATCCAAGCAGCAGCAAGGAGAACACAGGCAGAATACTCTTTGGTAGACAATACAGAAAGATAGCTTCAAATATGTGTTCAAAGCCTAGAACAAAGCTTAGACATGTCCTTTGTCGTAGGTTACATGGCAAGAAGAGAGAGCAAACAGGAAGAGAATGCTTTGCTTTCTCCATTAGAGAAGAAGGGCATGACTTAGCTAAGTCTGGGAATCTGTTGTCTTAACCCCTTCATGAACTAACTAGCACTCATGCATTAATTTCCCACACATAGACAGAGGCACAGGAAGGGAGGTGTGATGGGTGTGGTCCATGCCAGGTGTCATGACTGAGGGGGGATGACAAAATGGCAGACAAGTGGGCAGCACACCTCACGCCCAGCGGCAGTAGCTCTTCTGACCCGGCAGCAGAGAGTAGCCCTCTTCAGCCATGGCAAAGTGCACCCGACCGCAGCAGCTCCGTTGCCGGGTCATGTCTGACCCGGTGGCAGAGAGCAGGAGGTGAGTGAGCAGCAGCTTCTCCACCCCTCTCCTACTCTGAACTGTGGCACATGGGAGGGCACCCTCCCCGTCCCTCAGGAGCGTGCCCCGCCCCCCTCGCTGCACATCGAAATCATATGCTTCAGTGCTAGATGTACGAGAGCTGAAGCCTTTTCGAGCACAGAAGTCAAAGAGGCTGGCAAAGGTAGAAATGAATGGTCATCTATGAGTAAAAAGCAGGCTAGCAAAGGAAGGATTGAATGTTCTGTCCCTGTTCCATCATTACCTCTTAAACTATAAAACAGACAAGTTTTTTAGAAATAATAATTGCAGGCTAGCGACTTAAATGGGGATACTTTGCAATATGGAACTAGGGGGTTATTTATTGGTTATAAATCTTTAGTTTAGTTTTGCTAGACTGCTACATTTCTTCCTTGGGGGAGCAGAATGAAACATGAAACATGGAAATTGCATTTTAGAACACAATGTTTAAAAAACAGCTTGTACAGACTCCTTTAGATTCTAAACTTAACGACAAATGAAGTAGCCTAATAACCTTTCATCTGGTCACTTTAGTCCATTAAAGAGAGATCACATGTTCCTTTGCAAAAAAGGAACTGTTGAAAATAGTCTGCAGATTATGAGTTTCTTTGCATACACATTATAGCCTAGCTTACACGCACACTTCTATGCGAGAGTGTTTTCTTTCTTTTCTGTCACATACTAACTGCAGTTGCCCATCACAAAATATCAGTGTGCTTGCTAGCTGGCTAAAGACCCAGTTCACTCCCTCATGTCTCATACGCTTCCGTTCCAACATTTCTGAATGTTTTCTTCAGCTCACAGATCAATCCCATTAAGTTCATCACAGTTTCAGAGTTGAAGGTTAGGCCATATCAGTCAATTGCTCCTATGAATGATCTCTGTATGAGTGTGTTTTGTTTTGTTTTAAACACAGACATATCTTTGTTTTGATCTGTTTTCAAGTGTCTAGTTTCTTATCTGCAATGTATCCAGCAATATTTTTACACATAACTACAGTAAGGCTGTTGTTTATGAAGATTATGTTATAAAGCATCGTATTATCGGACTTTGTTCTTGAATGTCTCCCTGACAAAATCTTGCCATGTCTTTCAGCTTCTTTAAAACAAGCAAACAAGTGAGAATGGCGGAGCTGAAAGACAGAATAAAAATATTTTAATACATAAGCAACTTTTGCAAAATGTTTCTGTTGCTTTTGTTCGTTGCCATCTTCTTCATCTTATTGATCTAACATTAGTGCATTTTTCTGTTGCAATCCACAAATGATGTAGGATAATATCTTCATATACTGATACAACCAAGCAAGGCACTGCATGGTGCTCACACACCTACTTGAAAGCTGCCCTTCATTGGCATACCATATTAATACTACGAGTCTGTGTATCAAGGGCAAAACTAGATTGCTTATATGCACGGCAAGGGAGGAGATGAGGAAGCCAGGATAGTCAGTCAGCATGTTACCCAATTTTAGGTGCTGTCAGGGCTGGAGTCAGACACAGGTCAGCATGAAAGACGCAGGGCTCTGTTGTTAGTTAACTCTTTCTTCAAGGAAATGGCATACAATTCAGCAAGACTTCCCAGCAGGTCTTGCCTCAATGGACCAGTTGCCAGGACTGAAGGTCCCTACCTTCCACCCGCTCTAAGGCTCCTCCCAGTTATTTCCCAAGCAGTCTCAAACTGCATCTATGCACCTCTGGTCTCTATTTTGCCTTCCTCATCATTCTGTGCATTCTTGTAGACCAGGAGTGAGGGGAGTTTGTTGCAGCAGGATACGGAGACTCCCTAGATTCTTCAGAAGCCTCTTGACCTCCCTCCTCTGCTTCAGCCTCAGAATCTGAACTGCCCCCTGTCATAGGCTCTTCCTGCTCACTAAATCCTGTTGCCCCTTCAGCATCCAACCCTTCCTCCCAACCTTCTCCCTCTGACCTCTCTTCAGTGTCCCACCACCAATCCGCTGGCTCTGAGCCTTCCTCCTCTGGGGTTTGCTTTGGGAGTTCCCAGGCTGGTGCCTCCCACTCTTTGTACAACCTGTCCCTGACAGGTGCGGCGAACAGGAAACACAATATTAAGAAGACACTATTATATCCAATAGCCAGCTACAAACCTTTCCCCACCCTGTGGCTAGGCAGGGTGGCAGATAGATAGTGCTTGGCTAAGTAGCCACAACAAGGCATAAATAACCTGCATTGCAGGCAGTTGGACTAGATAACCCTTGGGGTCAATTCCAGTGCTGTGAACATGCAACAGTGGAGCACAGTCCACACAACATGGGGAAATGTCACTCTGTTCCCACACATCCATTTTTCTTTTTCTTTTTTTCTTTTTTAAGCATGAGAACACAAGAGGGAAAGTAGTAGTACAGATTTACCACTTCGTACCAGAGCTCAAACAACAAATCTTAGCAGGCAATGTTTCCCACCACACCACTGGGCAAACAAGACCCACAACCACCCACAAAGAGATTGTGATGGTGCAATTAGGATGTCAGTGTTATCCTAATGAGGCTATAAGTTGGAGTTGAAATGTATTGCCACTGTTTGGAAAGTGTTCCACACATGGACCCCATGCCAGGGTCATAAATCTAAATTAGCCTGATATAAAGATCACGATTGAGTACTGAGCAAGCCATTATTTAACTTGCAGATCATCAGCCATCATACCCTGCATACTTACATCATAGAAACCAAAAATATTACAATATAAATAGTGTTGATATGTATATCCCCTCATCTTAAAAATCAATATTATGGTTTGGAAAAATCTTATTTGAGACTTATGAGAACTTGTGGGTTTTCACAACAATACTTTCCCAATAATATGTCCTATAGTGCTCAATGATCCATCATTCTATTTGGCATTGACTCTCAATGCAGCTAGTGAGCGAAAAGCTAGGAACATGACTGACAGTCCAATCCAGTTCCAAGTTAAGCCAAAGTAATTGGACTTGAACCAGTTTATTGCCATAGATTTCAGTGGAATTCGATCAGCTTAAACACAAATACCTTTGCTGAGAGGTGGGCTGAGATATAAGACCACAACACATTTACTTTGTAACAGCCTATTAAGATCAGTTGGACTGCTCTAGATTGAGGTTCTGTATATGGAACCATAGGTTGTGTATAGTTGAATAGAATATATTCTAAATAAATAATACTTGTGGATGGAGAAAGCCTTAATAAATCTCACTTCTCTCCATTTCTGCTCAGAGTAAGACCCAGTGAATTAAGTGGGGCTTACTCCCAGGTCAGTATCTATAGGATCACTGCCTTAGTTAATGTTTAATCAATCTGGTGTATGTATATCCAGTATAATATCGGTGGGAGGTTTTCTGATCTACAACATTGCTAAACATTCATTCCATTTAAAACCTGCTGGTGAAAAGAACAAGACTGATAAAGATTTTTAAAAAAAAAAACAACCAACAACACTAAGTAGTAGTAATTATCATTAACTATATTATGTCCTAAATGCATTGCATAGAAATTATATATATGTCATGAACCACTGCTCCACAAACCATCTAATCTAAAATACATTCACCTGTGTTAAATAATCACTGTGTCCCAGCACTATGTGATCCAGCTGAACTTAATTAACTGGTTCCCTAGAGTGCAAGGTACAATCCTGGCTTAACAGCAATTTAACCCAAATATACAATTGCCCAGTTGCCCTGTCACCTTGAAAAACTAAGGTTGTCCCCCACCACAATTATTAATTGCTGGTGTCAGTTCATCTGGCTCCATAAGGAGCCAAACCTCAAAGCTCTTCCACCAGAGGGAGCCATGTAAATTTCCTTTCCTCCCTTGAAGATCTGTAATCAGCTAGAGACCACATGTGTACAAGGGGGATTTAAATGTTTTGTTCCATGCATTCATTTAGCTGTTCACGTCCAACACCCAGGTTGCTTTTTAACATTTCCCATTAATCTTCCTTGGGAACTAGTAATCACTATAAATATTATGACAAAGTTCTTCTCTTAATTATGAAAACCAGGCTGAGTATCTGGAGGGCAAGCAACACGGTAGTCATGTACTGCAGAAACAGCTTTCATAAAATAGGAGTTTCTATAATCAGGGAAGAATAAATTCCCAGATTCCCCCCCCCCCCTTTTTTATTTCTTACAAAGTACACCTGCCAACGTTCATTTCCCCTCGTGTCATAAACTCAGGGCAGGAGCATTTGACAGGAATCACTATAAGAGAGGCTGTGGCTAAATTCATCCTTGTTTCATTTCATATAGACCTTTTGCTCTCTGTTCTGATGGGGCTGTTTGAAAAGAATGACCAAGGTTTGATATTAGGCATCTAGGTCATGGTTTCACCTTGACAACAGCTCTTTCGTTTCAAGCAGTAACATTTGCCAGGATCCCTAAGGTACTTTCATTTTTGTCAATCCCTGTTTTTTTAAAATAAAAAAAAATTCTATGAGGGGGAAAAAAGAAGATAAATCTTAATTCACAAGCTGCAAGACTATCTCTGTGTCTCCAGCACAAAACTTCAAATTCAATCCAAAAAGTGGATGTGTATTAGAAGTCTGCAGATTTAAACCTTGTCCACCATGATCAAACTGGATTTATGGAGCATCATAACTCTCCAGACACCATCCTGCAGCTTATTAATTTAATAGACTCCTGTCCATTCCATGATGTTCCTGCCCTGACAGTCTCTCAAGATAAGGTGAAAGCCTTTTGACAGGACAGAGTGCATATATATTTTCTTCTGTTTTCTTGTGTATGGGGTTGTCGACAACTTCAAATGTGTGGCTCAGCAAATTTGTGCTGCCCCCTCCCCCTTTTAGCTTTGCACAGAAGACAAAAGTAGAAACATCTCTGTGAAGCAACATGTTTGTGAGAATTATGGTTTCCTCGGTCCCAAAGACTTCAATAGACTCAGGGCTTGAAAAGCAAAATTTAAGAAATTTCTGATATTGGGACACTCCCACTGGCAGGAAGAGGGTAAAACGATTTTTGCCCATTCTCCCTTTCTCCTGCAGTCCCCCTCCCTGGAGCCCCAAAAAATCTGCTCCCCCAAAACTGTGTGGGAGGTGGTATAGGGGTGTGGGGGAACTGGCAATAACCAGCCCAACCGGCAAGACTGCCGCCACATTCCCCGCCCCATCTGCCACTAATAATAATAATAATAATAATAATAATAATTATTATTATTATTATTATTATTATTATTATTATTATTATTATTTATACCCCGCCCATCTGGCTGGGTTTCCCCAGCCACTCTGGGCAGCTTCCAACCGAATATTAAAAGCAATACAGCGTCAGACATTTAAAACTTCCCTAAACAGGGCTGCCTTCAGATGTCTGCTAAAAGTCAGATAGTTGTTTATTTCCTTGACAGGAGGGCGTTCCACAGGGCAGGTGCCACTACCGAGAAGGTCCTCTGCCTGGTTCCCTGTAACCTCACTTCTCGCAGCGAGGGAACCACCAGAAGGCCCTCGGTGCTGGACCTCTGCAGAGAAGAAGCATCCAAAATCATATGAGCGATCTTGCCCAAAATTGGCACCGCTGGTCGCGGCACTTCTCCACCACTGGCAGAGGTGGCAGGGCAAGCAGGGGACTCACAGGCATGCCAGCTGGAGGGCTTCTGCCACCTGAAGCAGAGGCTGTACCTCCCTCATGGCTGGGCTGGCTCCGTGCAGCTCAGCAATAAGTTACCAAAAAGTCAATGCTAGTTGGCAGTACTAGAAGTGGCTAAGCTTCATTATAGCTGTCTATTGTCTAACAAGTCACACTCTGGGTGTCATCTACCAACCTTTCTACAACTCCCATTCATTTTAGTGGCCTGGAAACAGGCACCA
Source organism: Podarcis liolepis (assembly GCF_965112155.1). Classification (NCBI taxonomy): domain Eukaryota; kingdom Metazoa; phylum Chordata; class Lepidosauria; order Squamata; family Lacertidae; genus Podarcis; species Podarcis liolepis. The sequence continues at coordinate 21,780,908 of NC_139560.1, forward strand.
TTTTCTTTGGATTGCTCCCTGTCTCTCTCTAAAAAAAGCTCATTTGAGTTGGTTTGCCATTTAGAATGGATAACAGATATCTGTCAGTAAAAACAGTTTTAAAAGAAATTCCTTCTGATTAAGATGTAACTTTAAGTAAGCCAAATGTTTACTATTATTTATTTCTTGCATTTGCATCCTGCCTTTCCTTTAAAGATATCCAATGTGGCTAAAAACAGTAAAAGGTAAATCACCTTGGGTCACTCAGCTAGAAGAACGTTTGTCAAATACAATAACTATTATTGTTATTATTAGGCTAACTATTATTATTATTATTATTATTATTATTATTATTATTATTTTCACAATAAAAATGCCCACTCTACATGAACAAATAAGCAAAATCACAATAAGGTAATCTAAAAACCAGTTTGAAATAGATAACAAATAAAGGTTTAAAAAGGTAAAGGACCCCTGGATGGTCAAAGGCGACTATGGGGTTGCGGCGCTCATCTCGCTTTCAGGCCGATGGAGCCAGCATTTGTCCACAGACAGCTTTCCGTGTCCTGTGGCCAGAATGACTAAACTGCTTCTGGTGCAACGGAACACCGTGACAGAAGCCAGAGCACATGGAAACGCCATTTACCTTCCTGCTACAGTGGTACCTATTTATCTATTTGTACTGGCATGCTTTTGAACTGCTAGGTTGGCAGGAGCTGGGACAGAGCAGCAGGAGCTCACTCCGTTGCAGGTATTTGAACCACCAACCTTCCGTTCGGCAAGCCCAAGAAGCTCAGTGGTTCAGACCACAGCGCCATCCGTGTCCCTTGATAACGAACAGCAGCCAGTTCAAATTAAATTTAATATATATTTAAAATATGGAAGAGCAGAGTTAGAAAAATGAATCTGCCCAACAAGCTAGACACCTATTTAAATAAAAGGATTTTCTAAAGACAAGGTACAGAATTGTTTCTCAAGTTCCTGTTAAATACACATACCAGATGCTAGCAGTCAGGGCTGGCCCTCCCATGAGGCAAGGTGAGGCAACCATCTTGGGCATCAGGATCCACAGAGGCAGCAGATCCAACCTCCAAGAAATGCATCACATGTAAATCTTTGCATGCCTCCTGTTCCTGATATAAATGTCCACTTCCCGCAACCCAGTTCCTAATGTAGAGCTTCATTCCCTCTTCTTCATTTGTGGCAGGGAGGAGCATTTTGTGGTTTGTCTCAGGTGCCAGAATGTCTTGGGCTGGACCTACTGGCACTTCAGAGGGAAGGGGTATCTCCAGAAAATAGCACCACCAGGTCGGGAAGGTGGTATTACGATCATACCGCTGCATCAGGAAGGTATACGGCATTTCCGTGCACTCTGGCACTCGTCACGGTGTCCCGTTGCGCCAGAAGCGGTTTAGTCATGCTGGCCACATGACCTGGAAAACAGTCTGTGGACAAATGCCGGCTCCCTCAGTCTGAAAGCGAGATGAGTGCCACACCTCTTAGTCACCTTTGACTGGACTTAACCATCCAGGGGTCCTTTACCTTTTCACCTTTACCTATTACTGTCATTCATTTGAGTCTGTTTAGATAGCACTAACCTGTACTGTAAGCATTGCGCAATAATAAAAACAAGTAGGAACCTTCAAAAGCATTGCTTACAAGTTAAACGGTGTTGTTATTGTTATTGTTGTTGTTATTATTATTATTACTTTTATTAGTAAACAAAAAGAAGAAGAAGAAGGGAAGAAAAGAGTATCCCCCCATTCCAAACAAATATTGAAGTTTGTGCTTAAAAAGCAGAAGCATGCATAGATAGCAGGTTTCAGGGGGAGAAGATTTAAGCACCTTTCTAAAGCATGTGAGGCCAAACATAAATTGCTACTCCTGAGCCAATTATCAATTATTATTTATATAGAATTATCCACTCACATTTCATTAAGCATGCATTGAAAAGGAGTGGGAGAAGCGCAAATGCTTTCTTCTGCATCATCTCAATAATAACTAAGGGCATAAACTACTTGGTGAGGCCAGATAGAAAATAAAATAATATCAGTAAATCATGATCATAAGTGTAAAAACAACCAATGTGGAACATAAAAAGAAATGACAAGGAGGCTTGAAAAATATTTGTGCTGCCTACTTCGGCTGTGTAATTGATGCAGCAAACAGCTATTTATTTATTTATTTTACAGTTTACAGAGTTCAGTTCATTCCTGTTTTGTTTTGGTTTTTTAAAACTGGGATTTTAAATTTTTTAAAATAGTTTTAAAAACAGCCATTTTATGATCTTTAGTTTTGAATGCAAGCTTATCTCACCAGTTCTATCTTAATTTCAAACATCCTCAGCCTTACGCACCACACTGCAATGGTCTCAGACATATATTAAACATGTTGGTTTTTACTGCATGGAGTTATCCTGTGGTGCTCTGCAATCAATTACTGTTATACCACCATCATTAATAATTTTCTTAATGAAAATGATTCTGTTGATCTCCGTTGTATTTTAATTATCAGAGTTAAGCATAATTACACTGCAGCTCTGAGCTGGCATGTAGACTCCTTTAGGGCGCAATTTTGTTTTAACACACTGATAATGTAATTTTACATTGTGTCAGTTGTTTAGTTATTATCCAGTCGTACAATTCTGCTGTATTCCTGATAACAGATAATAACCTTAGCACCTCCTATATCCTGAAGTCATTTAAAAAGCAATATTAGAATTTCACAACTAGCTAACTTAATCGCCTTATGATTTTATAATTCCCACTGCTAAATATTTTTATAGGCCCCCCTCTCTTGCCAATACCAAATAACATATATATATATATATATATATATATATATATATATATATATATTCACACCCCTGATTTAGGTAAGATACACATAATGTGTGCTTGCCCACAGATTCATTTCAATGTGCACAGTTTTGTTCGGTAACTAGTTTCTTTTCCCCTTCATTTAAGGCCTTGCACTCTTAATCAATTGCACTCTTCATCTAAGAGTAATAATTAACAGCTCAGATTTTGTTTAATAGCAGCTATTCAATTTGCCATTTTCTTAGTCTGAGTATATACTGCACTCAAGTGAGCAGCTAGCTGACAAGTATGTGTCCTGTCCAATTCTGCCACCATCACTTCTCTGTTTAGATCACTCCCAATCCAAGACCGGTACCTTAATGCTACACTCTATCAATGGAGCATAGCTCTTTCTTTCTCCTGGTAGTAAAATACAGCTATCCAAATATATTTTATCACACTTATAATCTAGTTATTTTATTGTTTCTATATATTTCTGCAGCCACAACAGGCTAATTCAACCACAACAAACTAACACCAAAGAGCTAATTCATATATGATGCTGCCAATTTGCTTAACCACAGTTAAGCAAGCCAGGAGTGGGTCACAAGATCACATGTCCTATTGCCCTTTCCATCTCTTCCAGAATACAAATCTCCCTCACAGTGCCTAGCTACAGTTAGCTGTAAAAACAACCATGATGCTATCCACGGTTAGGGCTAACCATGGTTCCAAGGCCTCAAACCACATTTTGGACCTGCTTTTAGGTCCTGCATTAAGCAAAAACTGTGGTTAGCTCTGACCACAGTTAAAGTTGTAGTTAGCATAATGAATAACCATAATGGATAACCAAAAGGGAGAACAGCAAATATCATATGGCTCTTTCCAAATTTGCTTATCCATGATGCTTCAGTATTGGTTTAAACAGATGCACAGAAAATAAGGATCCAAGTTGCTTAAGTTATCACTAACCATCAGGAGAGTGAAAGAATATGCTTTCATCAGCATAAAGACAGGCTAAAGGAGCCTATATCTTCACATGCCATGCTATCTAACACCAAGCAAATATTACTGAAAGGTTTTCAAAGGGGCAGAGATCAGCTAAAACACCCACTGAGGGTCAATATACATTATACATTCTAGCTTATCCAGTCCCCTGCGCCTTTTGGCTACTCTATCAATGCAGTACATTCTAACAGTTGAAGGTATTTATCCAATAGCAACCAAGAATTTGGGGGAAAACACCTTTCCTAATGGAAATTCAGGACAAATCCAATGCACACATAACCTTCATTGGAATTTGTAGCAGTGCCTAGTAGGATTATTTCATTTTGATCTGACGACTATTTTCACAAAAGTACTCAATCAACAAGTTGCACACCAATATTTTAATACAGTGGTACCTCGGGTTAAGAACTTAATTCGTTCCGGAGGTCCATTCTTAACCTGAAACTGTTCTTAACCTGAAGCACCACTTTAGCTAATGGGGCCTCCCACTGCCGCCAAGCGATTTCTGTTCTCATCCCGAAGCAAAGTTCTTAACCCGAGGTACTATTTCTGGGTTAGCAGAGTCTGTAACCTGAAGCGCATGTAACCTGAAGCGTATGTAACCCGAGGTACCACTGTATAGATAAGATCATTTTATGAAAAGTAAGGAGTTATATTTTTTCAACTGGAAAAACAAATATGTTATGTCATCTTGAAGCTGTTACAGCCCCAATAAGATATCTTATTTTGTGTAAATTTTGAGGCATGAGATAAGCAATTATATTTGCCCAAAGTGGGCACATGAAACTAACTTAAAAAATTAAAAAATAAAGACTGTGTTGAAAAAAATGATGAAGTTATTGCAACTGTTATTTTTCCTTCAACACCTAGAATAAACCATCTGAACATAGCAGATGAAATGTCACTGGAGTACAGGAAGCATGCATCCTGAGGTGGGAAAAATCCTTCAGCTGATTCACTTATGATTCACCAGAACCTGCCATTGGTGTCTCACAGGGGCCGGCAGGCAACCCAGGTAAGGGAGGCTGCAGCAGGTCAACACTTTCCTGTGGAACACACCATGTCTGGGGCTGAGAGTGTGTGAAAATGTGGATTCGACAGCATGTGGTGTGAACCAAAGTTCCATCTAATCTAGCACAGTATCTAATCTAGCACAGTATACTGTTTCCCGCAGTGACCAGCCAGGATCTACCAGGAATTTCTAAGTTTATGTTTTATGCATACTGCCCTGGAACCTGCTGAAGGCTGGGTAACCTGGAAGTATTTTAAATAATCCATAAATATGCATGCAATAACTCTCCCTGTTTTATGCAACCTCCTGGTTCATGACCAATAACCAATAACAAGTGTAACCCCTCATGGATTTGTCCAATCCCTTCCTAAAACCATCTAAAGTAATGTCCATCATCATATCCTATGGTAGTGAATTTCTGTCTATGTGAACCCCAGAATCCTGTTTTTCAATATATACTAATATATTAGTATGCCAATACTAGCTGACATCCCCAAGGAATTTTGATAGCATGGAGAAATTGTGTCTTGATGGAAAATGAGTCCCTAGACATGCACTGAAACCATAGAATTTCCTTGAATAATTCAACCTTATATGTAGTATGATTTTATCATGTCAGACCACACCCTTCTCCATATTAAAAGCAATCTGCATACAGTAAATTAGATGTTAGAATAGAGAGGTCTAAAATAGTTTGCTTTCCTACGTGTGAATAAAGGTTATTTTTATGTCCATCATTTAACAACACAAAGCACAATCTTCAGTCTAAAGTGGTACAGTTCGGGAACAATTTTACCACCTCATCTGCTGTTGGGCTAAACTGCCACATTTCAGCATACATACACAATGATGCAAATTGGCTCCTCTTCAAGAAAACGTTACTATCGGATCTGAATTTAAACAAGTAGTTCTGTAGCAGGATCAGCCCTTACAGATCTTCCCCATAGCTTAGGCATTGCACCTTCCAGAAAACTGAGAGAATACAAGAAGGTGTGAGGTGGGGGTAGAAAGAAACATGTAAGAAGTCTATAAGAATAAAAAAGAAGTGTAAGAGACTGTCAGAGAAAACTTTCCACTATGAACATCCTGGATTTCTGTTCCTGATGTATCTCTAGGCTGAAGTTGTACTTTGGGTAACTGCTGCAAAGTTTCCATATAAACAGTCCTTAATACCTTTCAAAATAAATTGCAATTTCTCACGCATATGAAAAATGTTACTGTACGCAAACATCAAAATACTGTGCTGTTTTCTGCTGCTAGAGCAATGAGTCACACTACACTTTAAAATGATGCAGATTCATTCCCATTTTGGCTCAAGGTTTTTCCTTAACTAAATCAGGTATTTTCAGGTTACAAAATTAATTTATTGGTGTTTTGTAATTATAAAAGGAAGAATGCATAAGACCTTAGTGTGCAACTACTCATTTTTAAACATGCAAATTCTCTGTTTTCAGTGTTTCAATTTTCAAAGGCTTGTAGCAGTTTAAAGGCAATCCTCTTATAAGTGTACAAATTGCAATGATTATAGGAACAAGTTGTAATTGTTTCTAGTAAGTTTTAGTAGCCTTTGATGTTATGATTAGTGTTTTGTATGTTAATATAGTGATATGGGTGCTTATTTGCCTTTCTGGTTGTATGCAAAATGGTCACTAGGTTGTCGCAGCAAACAAATCTTTCATCTCAGTGGGTCTGTTTGGTAAGGAATAAAAAAAACCTAAAATAAATTGCTGTAGAACTGTGCAATTTCTGAAGCAATCACAAAGCAGTGAGACTGGGGATTTATAGAATTTGAAACCTGAGCTTAGTTGGAAAGACTAAATGGAGGAGGGATAAATACAACATTGACTATGCTAATGGGGCACAGCAGCTGTATTCACAATTTCTTGACTGAGCAGTCAGGTATCATAGATCTTTAGTACCAATTCAGCATTGCAAGTTTAATTTTGTACCTTTTTTTTAAAAAAAAAGCTCAGGCCTCTAGCTATTGATCAAAGGAACACTGATAGGAGCTGGGGTGACGTTCAGTCTAATAAGGAGTGGTGACCAAACTTTTATCTATACAGGTTCTATACTTTTATCTGTACAGAACTTAAGTTTTGCCTTTGCTCTAAATCCTCCTGTGAACCAAAGTCCTAGCTTGAGAGTTCAGATGCCTGCCTATTGCACCGTATTAGCCAGTAAAGCGAGATGAGCGCCGCAATCCCAGGGTCATCCGCGAGTAGACCTAACAGTCAGGGGTCCCTTTACCTTTACCTTTATGACACAACAACTTCAGTCCTGTGCAGTTAATGGGATTTCAGCAACCTACTGCTGTGCAGCATTGCAGCTATAATCTCTGGCCACATGGTAACCCACACACAATACTCTTGTGACCACTGTGGATCCTAGCGTATCATTTTGGGAATCACTACAGTGGAAAGTTGGAAAGTAGTAATTGCCATGCATTTTAAATAGCATCGTGATGTCGTTAATGAGCAAAGAACCTTTTTGTTTGTTTACACACTGTGATCCAAATCTAGCTGCCTTCAACACTTAATCACTGTCAAGATTCCAAAATAATGACAACAATAAAATTTCTTACAATTATCTTTCAGAAAATAAATGCTATTTTTCCACAACATTTTCAAAAACATCAAGGTTCGCACACTTTTCACGAGGTAGGGGATACGAGCACAACATTTTGGATTTAAATCAGGTTAGAACTGCAGGTTAATGAACTACTTAATGAACTTTCAAAGCTCAAAGAAACTTCAAAAGAGGCTTGTGATACAATGCAGCAAGAAACTAAGGGGTGGGGGAATCAGAGAGATGCTACATTCCTACAAGTCTTTGAACAAGTCTGTAAAGCCTAGGACATACTTTGGACAGTGGCTTAAATGGCAGGTAAATTGGGCAATGGCTTACAATGGCATCAACATTTTATATAATACAATGCATCGGGTAAAAGAAAGCTCTTTGCTTTTTTTCCTTAAGTGCTTTATCCGTTTGAATCTTAAGTGGTAATAGTATGCCTCTGCTTCACACTCATTTAATGCATAATGGAGAAAAACTATTTTTTCAGGTGAAAAAAATGGAATAATGCTTCTTAGATCAGAAGAAGAGAAATGAGAACCACAGGCCCGCCTTTGTAACCTGCATTTGCCACCTGTTATGCAACAGGCACGTTTCATCAGCACCGCTTTAATTCCTTGCAAAGAAAGTGGAAGGGAAAATCAGCTTGTGTTTACCTTTGCTGTACACAATGCAGTTGTTTTTGTTGTCTTCCACTCCTTGCCAAGTCACATCCAGCAGCCACTTGGGGCCAGCAGTCAGCACCATAGGGACTGGAGCCTTTGTCTTCTGGAGAAAGGATGATAACAAACAGATGCCATTTGCTTGCATTGATTAAGAACTTGAATAATAATAGTAATAATCATTTTATTTGCAAACAACTAAATCTCCAAACCCATAAGCCAAGGCCTTATTCCCCAGCCTCGGGACTTAAAAAAAAAAGCAAAAGAAAGAAGAAGCAGAAGACGACACAAGCTGCAAAGCTTTAGTGCTTTCATAGATCTGAATGGCGGAATTATTATCAAGGATTTTTCTGAATGATAGCGCTGGATCAGATCTCCAAGATTAGGCATATCTCTGGTGGCTTAGAATTATAAAGGGAATGCAGATGACTTTCACAGAAAAGAGCCAAGTGTTTAGAAGTGAACTTTAGACACATTGTACTTCATTATCAACAAGATCTTACTATTTCCTGAAACAGACAGGAAAGAATTTAAAGAATCAGTATCCATTTCAAAGCTCTGTCCTGGGTAACATTTATATTATAGTGGGAAATTATTCTGAATGGATAATGTAATCTCCCCCCTCCTCCCCCCTTACTGACTGCTGATGTGCTGCTCTACTACTGTTGAAATAATAATGCTAATGATTCCACATGCATGATCTCGAAGAAGAAATCTAAAAGCAGCAGCCAGAATTCATTTGAATGAAGCCCAAAAGGAGTTTGGGGGGGGGAGGCATGATACCAGCCCTTCTTTACAAAGGCAAAGTGACACATTTTATTACGAAACGCATTTTGTGTGTTAGGGTAGAAAAGTTCAGATTATTGGCACTCCGTCTCTCTGTTAAATCTAGATGCAAGGAAGGAACTGATCTGGAATTTAGTAAGCCTTATCAACATAGGCTGGTAGTGAAATGCCAGTTAGACATTTATCATTCACCAGTCCTTGTTCTGTATATCAAACATCATGAAACTATGATTCAGAATACAGAGTACAATGAAAAGGGTCTCAAGGTAATACTCTACTAGGTTTTCTCCCCCACCCCCCGCCGCCGCCGCCAAAAAAAATCCAGATAAGATCATTTTCCAGCAGCTCCAAACCTTTGTGAGAGAAATTCTGTTTCCATGACTAACTCAAAAGTTGGAAGCATGGATTTAAAGCCAAATCCTGTGGGTTCGTTAATAGGTTGGAAAATGAGACACAGTGACCACCACACTGCCCTAACATTATGCTGGAAAAGACAGGCTCGAGATATGTGGGCTGACAGTACTATGCTACAAACCAAGCAATTCAAATGTTGTAGCAGTGTAATGTTTTATCATTTAATTATTATTTATTAAAATTAATATATAGTGTTATATGGCAGTGTTGTGACAGAGCAGCAATGGCAATGTTTCACCTATGCTGTTTTCAAGAGGCTTGTCCAACCACCATGGAAAGGAACTGAAAACCTACAAAGTCCTGCCAGCGTGCCAGAAGTTGTCGTGGTGTCTCTTTCTTCCTTCTCACTGCAACAACTGTGAGGGATCCATGGTGCTTCTGATCAAGCTTTATGTCTGTTGCCACCAGCTAGAGGCTGCTGCCTCTGTCACAATGGAGCCCCCCGCCCCCCACCAGGGGACCTCGTCTCCATCAGTGGAGGTCAGCAGAGATACACCAGGGGTTGTAGCCAATGCTGATTCTATTCAGAGTAGACCTATCAAATGGACATGAGTTGGTTCTGGTTATTTCTATGGGTCTGATCTGAGTAGGACTAGCATTGAATACAATCTCTACACAAACACCAGCCATCAGCATCAGAAGGTTAGGATTGTGCTCTAAAATGGTCATATATGTCTGTAACATATAAAACAGCAATCATAGGAAAACTGCAATCAACAGAAGAAGCTCAAAAATAAGTTAAACAACCAAAGCAGGCATTTATAAAGCTGCAAATTAATAAAAGGACACAACAATAGGAAATCATTTTGCCTAGGCTTTTTCTGATACCTAAAATTGGACCGACAGTGTTTTTCTTTGGTTGGATTCCCTGTATCCCAGTTTTTATTTGTCTTATATGCTTTTTTGCCACTGCTGTATTGTTTTTAGGTTGTACAACACGTAATATATTTTTCAAATATGAAGTGGTTTATTAATGCTTTTAAATAAATGCATGACAAAACAAAGGGGAAGAGAAAATGACCAGGTTCTAACTAACAGTGCAGTCCTAACCCAAGATCCACCAGGGTGAATAACTTTGTAATCTTGGGCTGTCACAGCAGAGCTGGGGATGAGCTTGCATAAGTCCTTCACCCTGGCTCAGCCAGTAGTACTGCAAAGGCTTATGCTGCTGTAAGTCCCCCAAAAACAATGTTCCTGAGGTGTGGCAGGAGAAGGAGAGGCTTCCAGCTATTGCAAACCTCTTTCAGCTCAGCCATGTGACCTAGCAACCCAACAGAAATTACACTGGAGAAAAAGTGTGGCTTATGTCAAACATAAAGGCTTGTTTTCCCTCTGCCAGCACACCTGAATAGAGTTTGGAATGCGGTAACTTTCGCCAGCTTAATTTAAAGTGGTATACATTCCACCAGCTTCCTATACCTAGGATTGCTCTGTCCACATACAATCACACATAGATTCCCAGTGTAGAGGCCACAAGAAGGCTCTGCTCCTTGTCACTGGCCACCACACCACTGTTGTCTGAGAAATGTGGAGCAAAGAATCAGATGCCAAATAAAGCATATTTAGAGGGACTTGCCTATGAAGGCAGTTCAGAAGTTACCCAGGTCTCAAGTCATTTAGGGCTTTAGATGTTGTGAATCACCACTGAGGAGAATGGTCCTGTGCTGAGGTCCTGCTTGAAGGTTTCCTACAGCCATCTGGTTGACCACTGTGAAAACAGGATGATAGACTAGACAGGCCTTTGGTCTGACCCAGCAGAACAGTTCTTAAGTCCTTCCGCAGCACCTAGTTGCACTTGCATTTTCCTATCCAACTAATATCAGAGCACCTATCTGTACCACTTGTACCAAACTAACCTGAACTCACTTTCAGTATATGTAGCAGAGCTGTCTGTTATTTGGGCTGTTGGGAAATAAAAAGTTTGAGGACTAATGTTAAAACATCGTGGGAGTATGGGCTATTCTTTCATCTTATTGTGGTAAAGGTTAGCTGGTCATTGCCAACACACATGGTGACATTTGCTGCTGGATTTATCTTTATGTTATGATTTGTTCTTTCAAAAGAGGAATCAAGAGCATAGACAACCTAACATAGACAGCTTATGCTCTTATATACCTTATATATAACACACACACACACACACACACACACACACACATATTAAACATCTCAATTTTTTTACTCAAAAATAAGTGGGCAATATATATCTCCAAAGCCAACGTAATGTTAGAGAGTCAGCATACGAGTGTGCTAGGAAGGTAACACAGTAATCTGCTTTCCTTATTACTAGCTCTGATTTTCAAACAAAGCAACAGTACTAGTATATCTATCTCTTCAAATAAGAATACCATTGCAATATTAGCAATAGTCAGTTAATATTTGGGGCCTGTTGCATTTCGTCCTGGCCTACTTTATGGCATGCATATACTTGAACATTACCTATATTTAACTTATTGGTATTCCTATCATTCCTTCAAAATCTAACATAGATTCTTGTGATTTGGTCATACATATGGAAACCAATCCTAATGCATTCACACATAAGCTATGTTTTACCTCACAAATGGGCAAACAAACCACAGCTTGTTTTGCCAAAGTTTGGTTTGTTTTCTGACTGCTAATGCCTTGGTAGCTAGGGATGGGGTGATGAAACACACCATGGTTAACCAAGGCTGCTAGGTTTGAACCTAACCAAAACATAGTTAAAACAAGCTGTGGTTCATAAGCCAACAACAAATCATTGTCAAAATAAAAAATTCCTTCCAGTAGCACCTTAAAGACCAACTAAGTTAGTTCTTGGTATGAGCTTTCGTGTGCATGCACACTTCTTCAGATACACAAATCATTGCTTCACCTAGTGGTTTGTTGCTAGAAAACAACACATAGTATTCCGGGCTGAAGTTTGATGTTCAGAAAGACCACACTTAACACTTAAGCCATGGCTTATTGCTATATGTAAACCGGTCCATCGTTTGCATCAAGTATAATCTTCTGATGCACTCTAAAATGTAATTTTATTGTAAACAGCTTTGAAGGCCCAAACAGACAAGGCCAAAAAGGGTTATATTTAAGCATAATTATTATGTGGGAAAGAGCTAAAGGTTTGTCAAAATCAGACACGAGTACATTTTCCACAAAAGACTGAAGAGTTTCCAGTTGTGAGAGAGGCTTTTAATGGGAAGGGTTCAAATATATGGGGTCTGGATAGTTCAGTTGGTTAGAGCATGGGGTTGATAACACCAAGGTTGCAGGTTCGCTCACTGTACGGGACTGCTGCACATTCCTGCACATTTCTGCAGGATGGACTAGATGATCCTCCGGGTTCTTTCCAACAATTCTAAATCTATGATTTAGATATTTTAATATAATAATGCATTAATTTGAAGTCTCATTCTGCTGATTGTACTGTACCTTGTTAAAATATTATTACTGTTTCCAGGCCCCAGGGGTGGGGAAAGATAGAAACTGAAATAAATACACACAAGGGAAAACAAACAAGGCACACGGTTTCTGAATTTTCATCTATCACCCTGTGATTCAGAATTGGTGGTGCATCATGTAACAGAAATATTTATTAGTAGCTCTATACAACATTCCCTTAAATATTTTCCAACTGAGTGTGCTATTTCAGTTTCAAGCCTCCTTTTGTAAAAACCACAACGAGTCCAATTTGACAAGGGCAAACAAGGGCAAAAGTTGATCTCTTTGGGAACAATTAGAATCTGCTAATGAGGATAAGAGAGGTCGAGCAGATACCCACTTTTTGCTAACCTTTCAAGTAACTGGACAAACAAGTGAGGTAACCCTCAAGTACTGTTTATACAGAAGTCAGGAGGTTAATGGAGGCAAAAATAGCCAATAAAATGCTTGAAATATTTTTTTACCAGCCTAAGAGGAATCCCTAATAATTCCGTAATCTTAGATAGCATTGCTTAGAAACATTTATAACATCAGTGGTTTACATCTTCCAAGGACAGATTAAAATCTGAGCAGTTACACATTCAGTATAATCAAGCAATAAAGGTGTTCCGCGATTGTACAGTTCCACAAGCAGGAGAGGCTGAATGTCTGAATGTGCCTTTAACAAAATAATAAATCTCTGCATATGAAAAATAGCATGTCACAAAGAAGACTAAGCTGGACTCTTCTCCCTGATATGCTAATTTCCTCTGCATAGGGAAGTTTAAAAACACGTAATGGGGCATTCTGCAGTCTACGCTACTATATTGGCTGAATAAGCACTGATCCAAAAAGAAGGTACATGCCAAAAATAACTTGACACCTTAAAATGTTACAAAGTCCGGAAAAGGAAAGGCTATTATTTGTTTCCTTTCTCTCTCTCTTAAAAAAAATAGTATGTGTCAAAAGTGAAGCTTCTTGAAAGTGTTCCCCACAAAATGCATTCAAGGAAGAACTGTATTATAAGACATAATGTATCTAGTCTTCTACCCAGTAGTTTCAAATTGCTTGATATTTTAGATTCTTACAGCAGCTGAAGTAAACAGGAGGCATAGCACAAACACCGCTACTGCTTCTGAGTGTAACATAAAGAATAGTTTAGCACAAGAATGAACCTGGGCGACATGGCTGTGAGAATCAAAAGGTTTCATTCCATTTTCAGCTAACTGCACTTCCTCATTATAGCCAAAGCCAGATAAAGTGTGCTTAGTGTAAACTATGGTTTAGGACAGAGGTGGGAAACTTTTTTGCCTGTCAAGAGCCACATTCCCCCAGGGGTAATCTGTTGGGTGCTACAAACCAAGGTGAGTGCGGCCAGAGGTAGGTGGGGAGATTACATTTTCTATATCTTTCTGCCACTGCCTTTTCTTGTGTGTTCTCTTTCTCTCTCCCTCTCTCTGCCACTCCTATCTCTCCATTTTTCTCCAACATAAAATTAGGCTGAGGGTCCCACACAACCCTTAAGGGGACAGGTTGCCCAATCCTGCTTTTGGAAAACAAGACAACTTGGTTAAAAGTGGAACTCAGCATAGACGTACATATTTTAAACTGCATCCAAATAGCTGCCACCACAAGGAAATCAACCCTATAAACAACATAAAAGCAAGAACAGAGACTGTCTTGCTTACTCCAACATAGTAGAGAATAACACACGTGAATACTTATTGCCCTTGAGGAAGTGTGTGGTTTAAATATGTGTGCAATCTTAATATAATAAATTCCTATTTTCAAGAACCTCTTCCTTTGGTCTTCTGTTTCTCACTGCACCCCCTTGCTCTCCTGCTATGGAGACAAACACATTCTTTTCTTCCCCCTATCCCTGTCATCTCATCCAGGGGAAGCCACCATAAGATCCTGCATTTGGCTGTGGTCTGAAAAGAGGATATATTTTTAAAGTTAATAATAATAATAAAATTTACTACAAAGCACATGAGAATGTGTAATACTTTAATAGTTTGCTGCCAAACTACCAGGGGGTGGGGGTAGGGAGTGAGGCACTGAACGGAAAATAAAAATGAATATTCACAGATGGAATCCCACATGACAGCTGGGATTTCCTGCAAGTAGAGAAGCCCAACTGTTTACCCCAGGAGATGATCACTTGACAAGCGACATGTCGTTTCTGCACTTGACAGACATCCGTAAGCTTATAACAAAGGCAATTCAGAGAGAGAGGGGGAAAGTGATAGGGAAGGAGGGAGATGTACATATATATTCAAATTGCACTACTATAATTGCAAATCTACATAGTTTTACATGTTAAGAATTCCAAAAGCTCGCCAGTGGCTGTGGCTTTCAACCATGCTTTCAATGCAAACAAAGGGCAGCATGCACATGAGTTTTTGTGCAGTCCATATTCTCTATAAAATTGAATATCAATATACGTATCAAGACTTTGAGATTAGACCACTGAAGAAGCCTGGAAAACTATTTTGTTTCTCTCTAAACAAGGCACAAACAGTAGCCAAGGTTCGTTATGGTCTTACTCATTGTGGTTTGGGGAAAAGAAACTGCAAATTTGGGTTTGGACGACACAACAAGCCAGTTGCAAGCACAGTGCCATAGAGAGGAAGGGAGGAGCACCAGCAAGCTGCCTGCTCCTGTTAAACCATAGATACTAACCATACTAACTATGGTTTAACATGGCATGTAAACACAGCCAAGGAATCATTAGAATTTGGATGAAAGGACCACACAACCCTGCAGCAGTTCCTCAGAGAATTAATGCTCAAGCCTGATCTTCTAAGACTTAAAGAATGTGTACTTTGGATTAGGCTATATATCTGCAAATCTGTTGTGTCTCAAGGGGAGTATACTCAGCTAAATACCCTGACCTTCCAATGCACTGTATCAAATGTGTGGCTATGGAATAGAAGGCTGTTTGCATATGCCTGCATTTTAACACTGATTTAATATATGATAATATGGCAAAATCCTATTTTCTCTCTCACATGTGTATTAGAATACAGACATAATTAAGTGAGAATATTATATATTCATTTGTTGGGGGGCAAGAGGATAAAAAATCTTTTAGATGATGCAAACCCAAGGGGACTGTCCTAAGGATTCACTTTAAAAACTGACTTATTGTGCCCCTAAAAACAACTTTAAAATAAATTAACCCAAAAGACAGTTACTAGAACATAAACTTTAAAAAAATATTGTAAACTGGAGCCTGGACTGATAAACGACTAACACTTCAGGGGCCATTTCTAGGGATCCATTTCCTCACATGTAAGAAAACACTAAAGCCACATCTGCCCTGAATGTTTAAAGCAGTATTATACCACTTTAAACAGCCATAGTTTTCCCCAAAAGATCTTGGGAATTGTAGTTTGTTAAGGGTGCTAAGAGATCATCAGAGACTCCATTCCCACCACAGAGATGCAATTCCCACAATAGTTGTTATAGTTAATCCCTCTTTTATACCATGCTTCATCCGAGGTTCACAGAGGTTCACTACATAAAAACACAAAATACAAAATAAAACAAAAACCAGGCAATAACCCCACTCCCACAGACACATTTAAAAGACCACTGAATGTTAATCAGCCCAATGCCTAGTTGAAGAGAAACCTTTTTGCCTGGCACCTGCAGGTATGTAATGAAGGCGCCAGGCAAGACTCCTGGTTGGCCACTATGGAAAGCAAGGCTTTCTTTGTGTTACCTTGCACATGTGTTTTTAACCACTTATCTCTTTAACATGAATACAGTCATACCTCGGGTTACGAACGCTGCGGGTTGCACGTTTTCAGGTTGCGGACCACGCCGAACCCAGAAGTACTGGAACGGGTTGCTTCCGGGTTTCGGCGCCCGTGCATGCGCAGAACCACTGAATTGCATCACGCACACGTGCAGACGCACCACCTCAGGCTGCGAACGCTGCGGGTTGCAAACGTGCCTCCCGCATGGATCACGTTCGCAACCCCAGGTATGACTGTATAAACTAGGGTGCTGTTGTTTCCCCTTAATCACTACTTCATGTATTTTGGAGAAACAGCTAAAATGCATGCATAGACAGTTCAGATATGACACATGGCATTTATATCATATCCAAGTACAAAACCATCTTGTTTAAAACAGCCCTTAAAGTATGGTTGTGTTCTGACAAAGACAGACTACTAAATTATTTTCAGGTATCATGCACTCAGAGATTAGCTTTTGAGTACGCATGCTTCCATGTTATTTTTAAAACTTTGCCAGTATGCAAGGAAGTTGATAGAAACTATAAGTGAACGTACACATACCCTTTCAAACCTGAAGCACAAGGCAGCATGTTGTTGTTGTTATTAGATTTATATATCACTTAATGCCAATATGGCTTGTAAGCAGTCTACAAAACATAAAAACCAGCTGTACAATATTGTTAAAATGCAGACATCATAATCATTATATTAAATTTTGTATACTGCTTTTCATCTGCAGATCTCAGTGTGGTTCACAACATAAAATTACAATAAAAGTCCACAAAATACATAGTAAGAATAGTAAAAATAAGAAAAAACAAACCCCTCCCACAACACATTTAAATGGGAATTGGAGGTCAATCAGCCCAAGACCTGGGGGAGCATTATGGCCTGGCACCTGAAGGTGTATAATGAAGGTGAATGCAGCACTCCCACAATCACTTTGATTTAAGCCAATACAGAAACTGAAAAGTAAAATGGCACTTGGCCCAAGGCCACTCAGTGAACTTCAGGAGGAAAAGCTCCAGAAACCAGGTCTCCCAGATCCATGTCTAACACTCTTTCCCAGTTTATCCAGCCAGTCAAAGCCATTTCCCAGGGTGTGGTGCTGTTGTAACAGCTTCTAGGAACCATGGGTGAGAGTTGACTGTAGGGTGAGAACCAAAGGTGGACAACCTACCCCAGAAAGAGCACAACATGTGTCCCACCAGAGTTAGTTTAAAAGCAGAATCAGATGCAACCAATCTCCTTGCAATCATACAGGAAAATAGGAAAGGTGGTAGTTCAGGCTTGATTCTGTTTCAATTATTTCTGCAGATGGACAAATAATTTAAATGAAGTCACAACAAGTACTAGCTAGACCCCTGTAAAAAGTGAAGTGTGTTTTGCTATTAAAATATATTTATAGCTTGCTTCTGTGACAAAGCAAGCTGAGTTCTGCAACCCAAAGGTACTTTATTGTGATTGACACCCCCACCCCCAATTCCATATTACAACCTTCCCACCAGGTGTCTTGAACCCTGGTTACGAATCACTGCTTCCTTGCTTTCTTTATTTCCTATGAAGCATCTTGAAGAGACAGATCAGTAAAAACATAAACAGTAATACCACATATAAAAACAATTTCAAATCCCAAACATATATAGACTGGAATAAAAATCTTCACTGAAAAGGCACTAAAGACAATAGAGACAGCGCCTGTCTGATATGTCACAGGACAGAGCTTTAGCTGCTATATTACCACAGTTTCAGCTGAAAGGAGTTAAATCCAGGCTGGTGTGAAAGGGCAAAACCGCCCACTGGACACTGACTTTGCTGCAGCTTTCTGGTTATGGGACTGCATGGATGCAGTGGGGCAGCCAAACCAGTGCTTTTGCTGGTGTGTTTTGCCCTTGCTGCTACCCTGCTCCACCCCAGACTCCTCCAGGTAATATGAAGTGGTGCTGATGTAAGGAGGATGGCTCTACGCCACCACACTGGGGAAAATACGCCAGCAATCACACCTTGCTGTAAATGCGTGTTCTGTTTCGTTATCCAGGATGACTTTATCTGGGGTACAAATGGCACTGGAGAAAACTCCATTGTTCAAACGTGTCTGCTTCTAGCACACCATCCATATTGTTGCCTTTTCTGTAGAACCAGTTACCTACCTACATCTTGGCAACTCTTGGGGAATGGAATCTTTCTCCTTATGGCTGCCCCACATCCTTTGCCACAATATGCATGTGCTTCAATAAAGCAAATGTTTGAGTGTTTGGTAGCCACCACATAAAAAGATCAGGTCACCAATGGAGAGAGTGGGAAAACTGCACTACTTATTTTCTTTCCTTACTACTGTAATTGAGCCTCTGGAGCCCTGGAGAATTACAGCCGCTACCTGCTGCAAAAAAAAGAATACTACCTATCGCTTGGCACTAATTGGCAGCAATTGCTCAAGAGAGCCCTGAACCTGCCACACAGACTGAGTACTGCCCTCCAGGTATCAGTCCCTCCAGGAGAGGCTTGAAGCTATTTGTCATGTGGTACATAGATTTTGCAGTCTTCACAAATGCGTTCTATTTAAATTTCAAGCATTCCAATGTAAGTAAAGTTAGCACATAATACATTAAAGGCATTATTCATTTATGTGAGCACCCAAACACTGAATATTTTTGCAAAACAGGCTGATTTTGTACAAGCCTATTTTGCAGAAGTATTTGCAAAGGTCCAAAACAGAATACAGTGGCTTTTCAGAGGCAGGTAAACTTATTTTATCTCGTGTAACTCCCAGAAGTATTCAAAACAGGCTCACCTTTCATGTCAAAAAGTTTCCTGCTTACTCCTCTAAGTTTCCTTCTGCCTATTTCACCATCAAACTGGCTAGGATAGAGAATAAGTGATCTGAGATGTGTTACACATTGCTTGCCCCTCCTGCTCTGAGGAGTCTTCCGGTGCCATACAACTCGAGCGTGAACACACCTTTTCCATAGCAAATCAGATTTCATTTTTGTGAAGTAAAATTTATGCTTAGTTCCCTGTCATATTGAATTTCCTGCTTCGGGTCCTGGATTATGGAAGTGGAACTAGACAGACCATCATTGCGTGCCTCCTCTATTTTCTACAGAGAGGATGTCAAGCAGAAGCTGCAGGTCCATCATATTTTGATTCATTTGTTTAAAAAGCACTATGCTTTGCAATAACATCCAAATATGAGAGAACTTGAAACAGAACTAGCAGGTCTGCGTTGTCATGGAGGGCAGCTTGGCACTCAGGCAATGGTGTCACTGTTTCTGCTATGTAAAGCTAACATCAGACGGTGATCTCACAGATTAAAAACTAGGAAAAATAAGCTTGCAGAGAGAAGCCAAATCTCACTATTAATATTCTATTTCCTTATTTTTCTTTCTCTCTGTCCAAACTTAAATCCATTTTCAAGAGCAAATACTTGAAGAATCCCAGCTCCAAAGTACCAGATTCTGCCCCAGACATATGCTTTATGCTTTCAAGAGTTGAAGCCCAAGACAGGAAAAGAAGTGGTAAGGGAACACCTAGCTACTTTAAACGAATTCAAATCCCTGGGGCCTGATGAGCTGCACCCAAGAGTACTAAAAGAGCTTGCAGATGTAATCTCAGAGCCTCTGTCTATAACCTTTGAGAATTGCTAGAGAACAGGTGAGGTTCCTGCAGACTGGAGGTGGACAAATGTTGTCCCCATATTCAAAAAAGGGTAAATAAAAAGAAAACGAGGACCCACGTAGCTACTAACTGGTGCGTTTGACTTTGATACTAGGAAAGGTCCTAGAATAGATAAACAGTCGTTGGCCTGTGAGCACTTAGAAAAGGATGCTGTGATTATTAAGACCCACCACGGGTTTCTCAAAAACAACTCATGCCAGGTGTGTGTGGCTTGGTGGATCAAGGGAATGCTGTGGACATAGTCTGTCTTGATTTCAGTAAGGCTTTTGAAAAAGTTCCTCATGAAATTCTTGCAGAGAAGCTGGTAAAATGTGGACTGGACAAGGTAATTCTCGCTTTCTTAGTATATTATTCATAACTTCATATAAGTGTGCAGGTTCTCTCAGAGAATATTGTGGCTGCTGCACTCCTTTCCCACTCCTGAGCTCAGGTCTGGCTGCTAAGACAAACTATGGCTCAATTTATAGCAGTACAGTAGTTAGAGGACTAGAAGAGGTTGCAAAGTGGTCACAGTCTCCTTTCTAGAAAATCACATTTTTGTAGCAAGCCATGGTTTGTCTTAGTATGATGTACGAACTGAGTCACTGTGCGAATTCAAGTAGGCTTTATTTTAACTTCCATAAGCAGCAGGCAGCTGCACTACACCTTCTGTTGAACAATGTCATTTTGGTGCCTATAATTTGTCATCATGAAGCAAACAGTTTCAACCCTCTGGTGCCTGAAGGACCCTGTCAGGTAGGCTACTATAGTTGCCAGATTCAATCCAGGATGTGGATCTCTGACTGAGAGAGAGGATGAGGAACTAAGTAGGGCTCTTGCCCAAGGCCAGGACACTTGCCTCAGGCAAGTGAATGTATGACGCTGGACTCTTTAAAGAAGCCCCACAAACTGTGAACACTCAGATTCAGATGACATGCTAAGCTTTGGGTTGTGCAGCAGCAGCAGCAGGACTAGGGGACAAGGACAGCGGCTGCAATCTCCTCTCAGGAAAACCTGCCCACTCACATCTTCCTACTAAGCCATGGTTTGGCTTAGAGTTATGTTTGAACTGGGTAGCTGTAAAGTTTCCACACAAAATTCAGGTTTAGAGCTACATTTTGTCAAAAGAAAGTGTGTTCAAAGAGCGTAACAGAACTCTGGACAAAGACTCTCAGTGGTTTTATGGAATTTTTCCTCTTCAGTACTATTATAAAAATGTATCTTATTCTGCTTTTAATCAGCAAGCTTTATCCAGCAATCAAGGCAGGTATATAATAAGTTAAGCTACTCTGTAAATCTAAACATTTCCCACAAATAGAAAAGATACAGCCTGAGCTCACCGATTGTTGCCACGGTAACTATCTAAAATGAAAATCTGCTTAACCCTTTCTCTCCTGTAACCACCCATGTACCAATGTTAGCTGACTTTCATGCACTTATCTTCGCCTTTCCCCTCTCTACAAATTCATAATTCTGTTGCTTTTCAGTAGTTATGCTCTAGTTATTCTATCTCAGCCGGAGAGAATTGTGATTGGTGGGAATTTTCTATATGGGATGCCTGCTGGCTCTTTACCAGAATTATAAGGCAAGAAACAAACCCTTAATGGGGCAAAGTAAACCTTAGTTCACTTTCTTGAGGACTATAGTGGTTAGTAATACCCAGGACATGAGAAAATTGTGCTTTTCAATATATTCAGATATACCACGGATTATTCTTTAAAGTGCAAATGAATGTCTTAACTCAGATAATTGTCACCTGTGTTATTATTTCACACATTTGAACTGAGTTTCTTAAGAACCAGGAATGATCCTGCTGGAAAAGGCCAATCTAGTCCAGAATCCCATTTCCCACAGGGGCCAATGCACGCCTATTGGAAACCCACAAGGAGGATATGAGAGCATTAATTCTCTCCTGACTAAAGCTACCAAGGAGATATATTTTAGAATCACATCAAGGTCGTTGAATCAGGTTTGGTAAACACAAATCCACATTGGACCTAATGATGTCACTGAGCCTGTGTGCATACTGGGTTGTTATCACACATCTAGTAAGTCAGATCTAATTTTTCCATGTGCACATTGGCACAAGAGTGGCCAAAGACAAGTGATTACTTTTTTTCCTGATTCCAAATCCAATAGTGCCTGTCCTCTGCCTTGTCTGAACTCTCATTGGAAACATAACCCTGGGTGAGTGCCTGAAACCCCCTGGAATCTTGTGCAGAGATTGTGGGTTGGTGTGGCACCACAGACACACACACACACACACACAGAGAGAGAGAGAGAGAGAGAGAGAGAGAGGGAGAGAGAGAGAGGTTTTGCACAAGCATTCTTGTGTAAAACCTGTGTTAAAATAAAACAAGAATGTACAAGGTTAATGTATGTTCTGCAAATGTGGCCTGAACATGCAGCAATTGGAATTAGGTACACTTGGAAAACAAACATTGTTTTGGCAGCTACAAGGAACAGGAAGATGCAGGGGGAGGTGGCAAGAGAAAATGCCCGAGAGCACCACCATGCACCTAAAGAATCACCTAACATAGCAATGTCATATTGTGCAGCCATGATTGTGCAGGGAGCAATTTGCATTTGGATTAATTTTCCTTATCAGACTAAATGATGTTGGGGGAATTATGGGCTGCCATTTGGATGAAGAGAACATCATGAGGATGCTGGGGGGAAACTTGCACACACAAGCAGCAGCAAATCCAGAGGAAACTTTTGGAGGGATGTGTCCAGAGACTCGTATATCCTGGCTCAGGCATCCAGGTCTCATGATTCACTATGCTCATCTTGAATACAAGGTGAACATTACATACCCCAACTTCCTTTCTGGCTTGGATTTTAATCCAAACTGGAGATGAATTCAAATACTTCTTCCTTTCCTACCCACACACAAATGTTTCTCCAAACCCTCATCCCTCCTATGCTCATTCAGGTCTCAGCCCATACCCTATGATGATATAATGTTCCACCTGCAAAATAAATGATATACATTAAAACACCCCAATTGGTGTGTTTGGACAGCCCCAGATGATGGCCTACCGACCCCCTTCTTCTTTTTATGTTGCATAAAAAAAATTGCCTGTGACCATTTTCATTGATGTCACCTTGCTTTGTAAGATAAAAATAAATGAGTCTGGACTACTTGCTCATGTCAAATAGCAACAATAAAATTTAGATTGTGTGTAGAATACATGAAACATTCCTGCACATTTTTTAAAAAATAAAAAAACCAATTTGTACTTCTCTGTAGCTGATTGCCCATAAAGCCTGCATTTTCAATAGTGGGTACACATCTCTCCTGAATCCTATATAGAGGGATTGTTTTTAAAAAGCAAACACATTATTTTCTCTAGTAGTACATTTCATGTTTAATAATATTATGATCACTAGATCAGACAGTCCTAGAGGCTTCCCAAACATCAAGCTTATTTATCAGCTTTGGCTGATTTCCCAGGAGTAGTTCCAAAATAGTCTTATTGCCTGGCCAACACATTGAGCACGTACACAATTTTTCTGCCAAATTTTGCCAGACATAGGATGTAACTAAGTACGCTACTTAGGCTTTCCACTGTATTTTTGAAACAGTATTTAGTCATTTTCTTTTAAAATATATGACCACCCAAAACTTCCAATCAACATATTTTGTTATTCTGAAGTTGCTGGTGCTCCTGAAAACATTTGACGGAACAGAATAAGAAAATGTGTGTGTGCCTGTGTGTGAGAGTGAGTTAGTGATTCAACAGAGCGCTAACTGCCATTATCCATTTCATCCACATCCTTGTATTGACCCAGTTTGCACATAAGAGTAAGCCAAACCACAGTAAACCAAATAAAGGGGGGGGGGCTTTATTCTAGCAGACAATTCCAATGCAAACTCCTTCCTGAATCAGGAACAGCCTTGCCTGGAATCCTGTGAAACTGAGCAAGATTAAACTCCTACTCACTAGTGGAATTCTTATGGGAAGCCCATCAGCTGCATCAAAAGTTGTATTTTTGGGTTTTTTATACTGTGATCCTCAGATGAAGGGTGACATATACCGGTAACTTTAACAAATAAATAAATTAGAATCCCCTGCTGAAAAAAATGATTTACACACACACACACCTACATTTTAGCAGGGTTTTTGATGCCAATGAATCCCTTGCTAAAATGAAACTGGCGAAAACTTTGTTTTAACAGGAGCTTTGCAAGGTGCTTTGAAGTCCCAGCAAATTTTGAAGAATGTCTGTGTTTCAGTTAGTGTACTGTTTCCGAAAGTGCAAATTAAGCAGGTTTGCCTTTAAATGCATACTTACTTTAATTTCTCCTACATCGCTAGGTCCCTACTTCCCACTAGCAGTTTTAATGGTAACACTTCTTTGCCACAATGTTTGCATTTCTAATTAAACTCTAAAGGTTCCATTTAAGCTGACCGAAGATCTTTTCTTAAAGCTCAATTTACACAGAAGCTGAACCCTATGCAGTCAGAAATAAGCACCTGCTTTCAACGGCGCTTACTTCCAGGGAACTATGCATAGCATCGCAGTCATGTTTGTCTTAATGAATCTGGTGTTGCCATATGTACTGTTGCCTGTCCGTGCATCAAGACAAACATTTTATATCTACATCTATCTATTGGCTCAACATAGATGCCTTCAGTTATGGACTCTTCCTGGGGCATGACTATGGAGGTTTCCATGATAAACTCCTGCAATTCCTGCATCACTGGGAATAAATCTTGCTGAAAAAGAACCAGCAAAGCTAGTGCAAAGGTGAGTTCTTTCTCACTAACCTTTAGAGTCCAATGGGATTGTCAGCAAGCATGTGGACAAGGCTGATCTATTCCTGGCATTGAGTACTTGGAGTTTTAGAAAGCTTTGGTCCCCTCACTAAAAGTTCCTGACTAAACATAGTCATGGGATAAGAGAAGATATACCCCTACTGATTGGTACTGATCAAAAAACAGGAAACAGAATGGGAATAAATTAATACTTCTAATCAGGTAGACATATACCAAGTTGGGTACCTCAAGAACATCACATTAGGGCCAGTGCTTTTTAGCTCGTTCATAAATGATCTGGAGTTAGAATGAACATTGGTGTGTCCAAGTTTACTGATAACATCAAATTGCCCAGGGTGATAAAAACCAAAAGGGATTGTGAACAGCTCCAAAAGTTCCTCTCCAAACTAGAGGAATGGGCAATAAATTACCATACAAATATGGTTCAATGCAAGGGTGTAGTGATGCACCTTGAGCTGCTTATTTAGGGGATTAGACAAATTCATAGAAGAAAGGGCTATCAATTGCAACTAGTCATATATGCTACATCCTGGATCAGAGGCAGTATGCTTCTGAATTCCAGTTGCTGTCCTGCTTTTGGACAAAGGCATATTGTTGGCCACAATAGTAAACAGGATGCTGAACTCCATGGATACTTAGACTGATCCATTAAGGCTCTTATTAGGTTCTTATGTAGTGAAACATTTGCTCCACACATAGAATGCCCCAGGTTAAATCCCTATGTTCCCCAGTCAAAGGGCTGGGGACGAAATTATTTAACGATCCAATTATATAGTTCCTGGTGCCATTAGCTCTACTGTCCATAATTTATAGACTTGTAAAGAAATGCTGCTGAATGTTTTGTCTTATATGTGATTTCTGTAGCCAGGAGAAATAGAGGAAGGGATGTAGCTCAGTGGCAGAGCACATCCATGTTTACATGCAAAAGTCCCAGA
This sequence comes from Podarcis liolepis, assembly GCF_965112155.1. Taxonomy (NCBI): domain Eukaryota; kingdom Metazoa; phylum Chordata; class Lepidosauria; order Squamata; family Lacertidae; genus Podarcis; species Podarcis liolepis. The sequence goes on from NC_139560.1 coordinate 21,806,656, forward strand.
TTCAAACCATGGCATCTCCAGATAAGGTTGGGAAAGATTCTTGTCTGAAACTGCAAAAGCCACTGCCAGTCAATGGAGATCATAGTGATTTAGATGGACCAGTGGTATGACTTGGTTAAGGCAGCTTTCCATGTTCAGATTCTAATTCCCTGTAAGGTCACATAGCAGAGCACATCTTGCCATGCTAATATTCACACATATATATTTTTTAAGAATAACACAGAGCTCATCACTAGGAAAACACAACTTAGACTGAATTTCTTTAAAACCTTCATGAAAATATTTGCTGACACTGAGGTGTTCTCACCCCCTTATCTATATATAAGACAGAAACAACCTTCAAAGGACTTTCAAAATATGATGCAGAATGTATCCATGACGTATTATAAAAATATATACAGTAAAAACAGTGACCATAAGAGGAGAGCCTGTAAATTATATCTGACTGACTTGGTAAAGCTACCCAAAATATATAAAACAATCAATGCTAAACATTTTGCCAGGTTGAAGGGTGAGAAGACACTGAACTTTCAAATAGATTAACAAACAAACAAATCTTCTGTCTTATTCATCCATTCAAAGTAGTGCAATCACCAATGAATGATAAAATTATAAACTACTGTTTCTTTCAATATAGTATCAATGATTTCCCTCTGCTATGAATACAGGGTTGTCTATCTATATAAAAGCAACTCCCACCAACCTATTCTACTCTTCTAAAGCCTGTTATACTCTGGTGTGGCCAAGAAACAGACTCCAAGGCATGGCTTTATGCAGATACAAGCTGACTTGATACTAATGACTGGGGTCACCAGTGCTAAGGAATGGATTTAGCCACACAGCCCAGCGGTGTTCAGCACTCTACTACCCCAACATCAATTGATGGCTGCCGCTCATTTTTACAAGTACAGGAAAGGAACAAAGTACTGCACTTGTGGACGCTTTTGCAGTATGGGCTAAATCTCTCCCTTTCTTTGTCACTGACAAAGATTCAGGGAGGCAACACCCCCAGCTCGGACCAACTGCCTCTGAATATACATACATACTGTCACAATGCTGGGCATTTTACTAGTATAAGGGAGTGAAAGATAGAGCCAAAGTTGTCTGTCTCCTTTGTTATTCCATTTCTAAGCACTTCTGAATTTCATCCAATGTCCTGCAGTTATAGGGATAATACCAAGAGACCTATATTCATGCAGAAAAATAAAACCTGGAAGACTTGTGTGCTTGCTGTGAGCACATTAAATACAGAAAATAACACCACCCAACACCAGCAAATAATTTGCTAAAAGGAAGGCTTACATTTTATAGCAATGAGTGTACAAATTTATGTTTAAGGGACATCTGATTTCAACCTACCCACTAAAAAAATCAACAGGAATATACGATCTTAAATACTTGAGCAAAAACTCAGTAAAAGATACAGTAGGCAAACATTGTAGTCAGCTCAGCAGTGATTACCAACTCATGCTCCAAATTCACTATAAAATGAAAATCAATATTTCCACAAGTTCCTGCAACATAAAAGATAACCTTCATTGATTTTTCTAGACTTAGGCCTCTCTGATAAAATCTAATATAAATTTTCAACCACAAGGATTTGGATCAGAGCAGAGGTGATAAGTCCTGCACATCTCTTAAGAGGTGGAGAATATTTTTTTTAAGTGCACGTTCATACTATTTATAATTTGCCCTGTGCAAGTGAAAGCTTTTCCACCACTGCTATCAGGAATCTCTTCTAATTTTTATTACTGTGAGGCTAAAGCCTGTTCCAGATAATTTGGAAATTTCAGGGGAATTGTGATAGGGCTGATGGTGCATCCCTGGCTGACTTGAGAAAAGAGCTAACCCGTAATAGCCTCCATGGCCGTGCTGATTAAATGTTGCCATAGATGAAAGGCCTGCCATCGCCGCAATAAATTAACCAATCACACAAATCCCAAGTCAGTGCTAATCCTTCCTTGATACTCTGATCCTCTGATCAGCTCAAGGAGGTAAAGAAACTGGCTTGTGACGCTTGGAGCTCTAACCCCTGGATTTCATGTACACAACAAGCTAATGATATCTTGCTGACCAGTTCAATGGGATGAACTTCTCTCACAACCCTTAGGGAACACTGTGGCCTCCTTAAAAAAAAAAAAAAACAACCTGACAAGTGCATGGCAGTTTTGTGTGTTTTACTAAGAAACCACAGGAAAACTATCGAACATTTGTTAACTACAATAAGCAGCAAAAAACGCACAAATGTCAAAAACATTTTGCATCTCATGAAGGCAGGTGATGGATTAGGAAAGAACTGAGACATTAAACAGCTGCTAATTCATTTTCATGGAACTCTGCAGCATGCGCTCTGAGAGGTTAGCTATTAGAGCAGCTTTATCTTTTGCTTCGGTTTTGGAAAATAAATATGTATGTAAAGAGGAGAAAAAGCGTACATACACACACAGTCCGACTGACATAGCGCGATTATAATCAGATTTAGACAGACTCGTTTAATCAATTAACAGAAGGTCTGAACACATGCAGTGTTTTCTCATTAATTATTTGGATGCTGGGTTTCTAATATACGTAGCCAAGTTGAGTCTGCGCAGTCTGCATTAGTGCAATTCATAATTGGGAAAACTTTTTAGTGTAGTAATTGGTTGCTAGAAGTAATAAAGCTCAGGGGGTTTTCTCTTGTGCTTCGTACAAAGAGTTCTGAAAGTACTTCATTATCTTTCTTGGTCAGTTCTATGAAATTAAAACTCATTCTCTATCTACTTCCCTCCCTACTCCCCCCCTCCACCAATAATTTCCCATCATGCATTTTACAGAGTTGTTATAAATAAAACCAAGCATACAGAACGAGAATAGACACTGAGGGAGTTGCATGCCTTAAATTACATTCTTAAGCATACTGTTTCAGTAATGAGGGTGACACTGCAAGATGCACCTAAGGGGGCAAGCAGGCAAGTACGATGCACTTATTCAGCAGTTTTGCACTTCTGGTGAGATGTGTTAAGTGTTCCTGCATCTGATGCTCCAGCATCTCAATGCAGGAGAGAACCTTCCCATTTGGGAGACTGGAACCACAAAGAAGCTGGCGGACAAGTCTCTCATCCATCCACATTTTGAGTTTCAGTGTAATATCCAAAAGCTGCTCACCTTTAGGATCAGACTACTGGTCAGTAATGACTCAGTTTGGCATTTAGCTGTTTTTACTTTCTGTTTAGATAAAATACTTTTTGTAGTAGAGCGTTTGTGGTCTCTTTCAGCATTTAGCAGTTGGCTCAGCTGAAGATGTCACATTACCTACTTTGCCTCTTTGATCCAGTAGCTAATTTATTTTAATGAGATAGACAAGAGGCAAGTGTGTACTTGAAAACTGGTTCTCTCTCCCATGCCTCATTATTCTCTCTCTCTCTCTCTCTCTCTCTCTCTCTCTCTCTCACACACACACACACACACACACACACACAGAGAGAGAGAGAGAGAGAGAGAGAGAGATCTATTTTTTATACTAAAAATGCATTCACTGAAATGGAATCAGAGTCTGGATGTGATTAATTTCTTAGTGGAGTCAATAGTTAAACCTCTCGATTTTTAAAGTAGTTGAACTTAGTCCACGTTTTTAATGTGACTTACACCAGCCATAATTTGTAGTCACTCTTTTTCTTTATAGTCTTGTAACCCTTATTGTCTTTCCTCTTTCTCCCTGCTTACATAGTGTTCCTAGAGTATTGTGTCTTTTCTTGGGAACTGCCAAAGGAAGCTCCTCATGTTGTTGGCTTCAAAAATCGTTAGGCCAGGAGCAAGTCCTGTAGGAATTAATTAGCAAGAATGGTGCAAGAATACAGCACTCTGCCTGCAAAGCTTTGCTGTATAATGTTTTCGAGTAACACACTTATCTCTGGGAAAAACTGTTTCCCAAGAACAGCAGATGCTGTGGAGGTCTAGAGAGGTATTCAGATAAAGTGTTATTGAACAGAACAAGAAGAATCTAAGAAAAATTCAGGACTGTTCCATTGCACATTATTCTATTGCTACTGAAGCTTCATCTCTGTTTGTGACAGATGTCCTATTCAGGTTAAACTTACCTAAACTGTAGCTGCTTTGTATGTTGTGCATCAATTGTTTACTGTTTTATTGGTGTAGTTTTTATTCTTCTAAGCTGCGCTGAACAGTGTTATTGCTGGGTAGGAGCATAAAAGTAAACAAACATAACATAATGGCTTGTTTGAACAACATTTTTCTAGAAAAAAGAAGGTAATTATTTTTAAAGGATGACCTGAAGTATTATTAAAGACACATGGGCATCGTAGCCACAGAGAAGGAAAAGACTGACATACTAGTGGTACTCTCCACTTGTGGGAGGGGAGTCAAGAGAATACCATTTACAAAAGGTATGTGTGGAAAACAGGAAAGGAATTGCTGAAGAGCTGGATCTCCTTTGAAATTTTGGGAAATAAGTTTTTTATTTCTCAAATTGCAGTGATAGCATGGGATGGAAGTAGGACTGAAAACAACAAAATAATGTATTTTATCTTATGGAAATTTCGAGCACCGCAGCCCAAACTACATTATTATTTCAGTAAGATTATTGCAGTAAGATTTTATTACAGGATTGTGAGTAGCAAGAACCAGAGCAGAACTGACTTGTGAAATTCACCTTGCACAGAACGCCGCTTTTGTTACGTAAGTTGTATATATTCTTCACATCACCTACAAAATAGAATTCAGGTGTTGCAAGAGCAAGTCAGCAATTTATGTTGCGACAAAAGGGAATGACTTTTGTTGGAACAATAGTTTCTTTACATTCTATTCTTAACTCACACACTATGCAATATTTACTCCATGATGTGGAGTTATTAAAAGGTCATTACAAAAATACTAATTTGCTACATAAATTTTCATCTCACTTGCATGTCAGAGGGTATGAGGGAGTTCAGAAGACTGTCAGTACTGTTTTAGGTGCAGTATCATTGCATTATGTGAAGGTCAGTAATCTGATCATGGTCATAGCCTTTCTCAGAAAGTAGGTCAATTAAGTAATTGCATAATGTACCCAAACATGCATCACAAGAAGCGATGTTGACATGAAAATATTAGATTGAAATGAAACAGGACAAATGGAAATATTTGAGGAATTATGATTTTAAGAATAATTCAGGTTTTTCCACTGCAGTTTTCTTGAATCTTTGTACTGAAATTTTGAGACAAACAAAAGATTAAAATATTGGTCTTGACTGAATTTAATGAGATTAATGAACTTCTAAGAAACACATTATTTATTCAAAAGGCTCTTATAAACATTTTCCCTTTTGTTGCCATAGCTGTTTGTTAATGGGAACTGTGCATGTTTCTTTCTCTTGTTTTACTTTGCTGTGATTTTCAGACCATTAAAGGTACCACTGCCTTACAAGCTTAAAATGAGCCCCTCACTTCCAGAAGAGCCTGTTCCCTTCAACAAAGGGAATTTATCCATGTGACCATTGAGATTTTGCCCTGTGAAAGTGGAGCATTTCTTTTCTCATAGAATAGAATGCTGAAGCTTCTGTTTCTGTGGAGTTAAGTTGGACGCAGTTGCATTTTGGTAGCACCAGTGTGTAGGATCACTCTTGGGATTCAACATCTCTGCATAATACTGTGAAATGACTGAAGTAACAAAGATTCAGTGTAATCTTTATGCTCACTGTGGTATATATATAATTTAGCAATTACTTATATTTCTATCTAAGGGATGGATGTAAGGACCAGAGACCACTGTCTTTACATCCATGACCTTTGCCATTGCCTAGTGAGGATCTACAAATTCCAAATAAAGTATTTCATGCAGTCATAATTAGAACTTTGCCAGTTTCACTGATGTCTGGATCCTGCTGGAAAAGGGAAAATTCTGCAATACTCAATTCCTCCACAAAGATGTTTCCATGGGTCTTAGAAACTAGAATTAAAGGAAAATTGGTCTTAGTTTCGTTAAGAATAAGACACTAAATGCATTTGAGAAGAGACACGAAAGAAATTGGGAACAGCTGCGGACAGCAGATTTGGGACACTGGTATCATGTATGTAACAAATCTTTATTAATAAGTACATTAAATCCCATATTTTTTTCATTTATAACTACTGCATAATTTCCTGTTAACACTTCATGTAAATGCCAGATAAGGTAATAATTTTTTTTCAGAATTCTATTTCTGTTTCATTATATGTTCTATACTCTGCCCCATAGGTCAGTTGCATGATTGAAGTTTTATGCCTCATTAAAATTCTACTAGTTAAAACATGGAGACAGAATTTGGGTAATTCCCTTCTTCACAGCTACAATTAACCATTCCATTGGATTCTTGTATTTCCGCAATCTGGTTTTTTATTTTTAAAAAATACTGCACAGGAAGATGGTCAAGGGGTCTAAATGTCCTAAACATAAGGCTCTTATCTTTTTGTGCTCCAGTGGCTGAAAAACCCAGCATTGCCACCACCTCCTAGTTGAGTATTTCTAGCTAGAAGCTGCTATCAGAAACCTAAATAACAAAAATATGCAAACTTGCACACTAATTCCCTTTGGAGATAGATCTTGGCTGCAGCCCTGTCATAAATCAGAGAATTTCGATATGAAATGAGGCAAGCAGCTCTAATCATTTCTGCATTTCAAATTGGATCACTGGCTCAATCACTGGGCTTTTTTAAACTGCTTGCCTAAGAGCAAATGTGAGGCGGGAGATAATTCTGAAGAAATCTCTTCTTTTGTGACCATAGAACTCTTTTAACTGTTTCAAGACTGAAGGCCACATTCCAGTGATAATAATGTATATCTGCTGGGAGAGATATGGATCCTTAAAGACATCTTCCTTCTCTTTCAACTCATAGAATTCCATCAATATCTGCATACATTATATATATTAATGTGTGTGTGTGTGTGAGTGAGTGTGTGTGTGTGTGTCTGTGCACGCTTATGGGTGTTTGTGTGCATAAAAAAGAGAGGGAGAGAAAAGAAGTGAAAAACATCTGACATGAAGCCATGACATATTTCTTCTTAGGATTTTCCCTTCTTCCTGCTTCACTCAGTACTGGTTTCAGATGCTACCCTCTTGAACAGTTAACTTTTCTGTTTGGGTCAGCATGCAAATAAAAAAAAATCAAAATCTGCTTTGGGTTTTCCCTTGCAATTTTGTGGAACTTATTTTTCTTGATTTTTACAGGAAGACTAAAATCATGCCCCCCACCCCAGCCCTCAACGCTCTAATACAGGCTTCCTCAAACTCGGCCCTCCAGATGTTTTGAGACTACAATTCCCATCATCCCTGGCCACTGGTTCTGCTAGCTAGGGATCATGGGAGTTGTAGGCCAAAAAACACCTGGAGGGCGTAATAACTGAACATGATGTTCAAAGGTCTATTTATCAAATACAGAAGAGAGGTGCAACTATTTCCTTAAGCGGACTGATTTTCTATCTTCAGAGCTTATCTGAACTCCTGGATATGATATATCAGGGGGGAAATTAGCCTGGATGTCAATTACATTGTAAACAACATCCATCTTGATCCTCAATTTTTTGCAGTGAACATGTTTTATTTCTGCAAACTTTCAGTGTCCTCAGTACAGTGCTTTGAATTGAATTTAACTCCATTATCAGCAGTCTTTTGCAATCTCATGTAAGCCTAATAGTGATCAGATGGAATTCTAACACTAAGCTCCCTGCATTTTGAGAACTAATTTAAAATGTTTATCAAATTTTTGCTTTGGAGAGTTTTTTTAAAAAATCCTTATCAGGTTTTTTTTGTCTCCTATTATCCTATTGCCCACCCAATTCAATATTTTCCTTCTGAGAACTTGCATGCCCCATGCCCCCAAGATGGATAATTGTTTTATTACTTTCACTTTTCTGTTTGGTTTTTGGTTCCTATACGAGAGCACAACTATTTTTATGTAAAGCTACTAAGACCTACTTTTCATGATCTTTTATTTCTACTTTTAATTGCAACAACAGAATAAATTACCGGTATATAACTGATAACTTGATGGAAATCCAGTTTCTCCTATATTATACTAAGAGCAGCAGCTTTCTTTAGAGTTATAGGCTGAAAAAAGAACTTATTAAGCCTTATTTTCAAAGTCCAGCCCAATACTATATCTGATTTTCCAACCTGGAATGGGTTTTCAGACACACCAAAAGAATTATAAAGCACTCTCTCCATTTGATTGGATGATGGCAGGTGCAATAGCTCTGCTCAAGCTCATAAAAGTCTATATTTTGCCTAAAACATGGACATGCACACACAAGACACTATGACTGCACACTGAGAGATTACTTGTATGTGTGAATGGGACACAGCAGATTGAACACCAGAGATAACATTTTCATATTAACTCACACTACATGTCAAACATAATACTTTTCAAATGGAAGCTGTCCACATGTTCATCTGCAGTCATCAAGTGAAATGATACTTTAGGGAGCATGAATACAGTAGAAAAACAAGACGGAGCTACATTCTTAATCTTTCCTTTTAAATTAGCCAAAGCTTTTGGGTCATTTTTTTCTCATATATTCTACCTAATACACAGTTATAATTGCAACAATAAAGTTCAGTCACAATATATTCTTTTATTTTAATAATTGATATTCCATCCTTCATCAAAGGACCTCAGGGAGATCACAATGTAAGTTAAATACAGAAATAAAACACCATTCTCATCAGAACAAAGATATGATTACTTAGATGAGAACTGCATGACCCATAGGCCTGGCAGAGGAGATGGGTTTTCAGGTGGCACCAGAAAATGTCCAAAGTTGGCAACAGTCAAATCTTGTGGGGAGGGAGGGAATTCCAGCGTTTGACCACCAGTGCCCAGAAGGTCTCCTTGTGAATCAAAGGGTTGCTATATTGTAGTTCATGAACACAACTGATTAAACCAGTTGAGCCTGAGACTAAATGTTCCATAATTAAAGCTCAGATTCTAAAGGAATACTCTAAATATATATATATATTACAATATATTTAAAAGGATATATTATTCATTCATTTATTATATTAAAATTACTTTATTACTTTATTTATTTATTTACTTTTAAAAGACTGTATGCATATTGGACTTGAAACAGTTTTTATATAAGTTTTTATTGTTGATACTTTTAATGTTACTTTGGGATGTTTTATGTGAAACAATTAATGAAATTAATGAAATTGATTACCTAGTGGGCACAATTACACATTCACACATGGACATACACAATTTCATTAGAAGTGTGTTTATCTATATAGTATCCCCGAAACTCTCCAAATCACTTGGACTTAAAGTTTTTCCCAAAATATATGTAATAAAACATTCATAAGTTAAGTCCAATTTAGGTGCCTGTACAATATTTTGCATTCATTGATTTTTAGTAACTGGGGGCGCCAGAGAATAAGTCCATGTATTAGAGGAAAGCGAATATGCAAAGCATCCTCAATGTTATGTTAATTTGTTTATATACTGCCTTTCAGACAAAAAAAGGTCCCCACGATGGCTCAAAACACAAATTCAAATACAAACACAAACAATAGAAATAATAAACATTCCAAAGAAAATATTACATTTCAAAAATATTGAAAACTAAACACATTTTTAGCTGTACTCTTTCCATATGTTTCTAACTCCCCCCACCCCACTCATGATTCTGACGGTCCTGATTAGAGTTACACTTTCTTCCTTACTCCTCGCATGCCTCATGGAAACATATGAACAAGACCTGAGCAACAGCTGCAAAAATATTGTGTGCGGAATATATTTTAACACCCTGTGAAACATCTGTTCCTAATCATCGCTAACAGGAATAGACAGGTTTTACACCTGGTAGAGCATGCCAGCTCTATAAGCTTCCATCTGTAAAGCTGAGTTATACTTGTCAATGATTCTCCAATCTGAAACAGCACATTGTTTCTATGTGTCATATAGGGAGTGCAGTCCTATGTACATGTACTCTAAGGTAAGCTCCAGAAATCCAGTGGGATGTATTCCTAGTTAAGTGGGCATCGGATTGCAGTCTTAGTCTTCATTACAGCACAACAATTCTTTCAGTAATCACACATGTTCTCCTTTCCATGCCAGAATGTTTTCTCAGCAGCTATTTATATAATGTTATTAATAAGGCTGCAGGTTTTAATCAATTAATCATTGCAATTAACCTATTAAAGTTTTTATGCGTACCTCACGGACTACAAAACAGAGCTCTTAATAGATTCCCTGGATCCATTATGTTCTTCAGTCTTTCCTCTTGTCCTACTGAGGCCATTTTAGATGTTTTGGGCTCTGGTGACTTGTTAAGCATTCTAATTTTGTCTGGCATAATATGCCATCCTGCTCGACAATAAATATTCATTTTAGGAAATAATCATTCTGGAACAACACCAGCAAGAAAGATAGGCGTGAAGTTGGAGTGACAAAAGTGTGGCAAGAGGGTTCTTATGGAGAATCCACACATATAATCAGTAGTATTATGTCAGGACTAGTCATAATTAGAGTAAAAATACAAAGGTGGATGTGGAATACATTTGGCATGGAAAAAACAGTATTGGTAGAGGGGAAAAGATGTACTAAAGTACAACAAACTTGGAAGAGCAGGAGAATTTGTACCTTGGAAAGGCATGAAAATCGAACACATGAGGAGAATATACAGATCAGCTGAACAAGGTGGAACAGGTTTAATAGGATAAATGGTTTAAAAATAGAGATAAGAGATGGCCATGGAGAATCACCAATCTATGGACAGTTAAAAAGACACACACTACATTTAACTGAACATCAGAAAAATACACTAGAAAACCATAGGGAGAAGCAACAACCCTTTTGATTGGTCACTTGCAAACTATATTTCATTTCCAAACGTTGGTGGTGGTGGTAGTGATTAAACATGTATACTACCCTTCATCTCAGGGAGGTTCACAGCATAAAAATATAAAATAAAAACACAAAATACATAATAAAAACAAAACAAAACACTAACACCCCCCTCCCACAAACATATTTCAAAGGATATATGATGTTAGTCAGCTAAAGGCCTGGTTATAAAGACAGGTTTTGGCTGGCATCTAAAGATATGTGATGAAGGAGCCAAGCAAGTCTCCCAGGGGAGAGTGTTCCGCAAAGAGGAAGCCACAGCAGAAAAGGACCGTTCTTGTGTTACCACCCTCCAGAGCTCTCATGGAGGAAGCACAAGAGGGTCTTCACAAGATTATTGCAGGGTCCGAGTAGGTTCATATGTGGAGAGGCAGTCCTTGAATTATTGTGGTCCTGAGCTGTTTAAGGGACACGGGTGGCGCTGTGGGTAAAAGCCTCAGCGCCTAGGGCTTGCCGATCGAAAGGTCGGCGGTTCGAATCCCCGCAGCGGGGTGCGCTCCCGTTGTTCGGTCCCAGTGCCTGCCAACCTAGCAGTTCGAAAGCACTCCCGGGTGCAAGTAGATAAATAGGGACCGCTTACTAGCGGGAAGGTAAACAGCGTTTCCGTGTGCGGCTCTGGCTCACCAGAGCAGCGACATCACACTGGCCACATGACCCGGAAGTGTCTCCAGACAGCGCTGGCCCCCGGCCTCTTGAGTGAGATGGGCGCACAACCCTAGAGTCTGTCAAGACTGGCCCATACAGGCAGGGGTACCTTTACCTTTGAGCTGTTTAAGGTTTTATAGGTCAAAACCAGCACTTTGAATTGGGCCTGGAAACTAACTGGCATCCAGTGCAGTCAAGCCAGGATCGGTGCAATATGCTCAAACCATCTTTCCAGTAAAGAGAGTAACCTGGCTGCCAAATACTATACTACCTGAAGTTTCCAAACCATCTTCAGAGGAAGCCCTACATATAACACATTGCAATAATCTAACCTAGAGGTTGCCACAGCATAGAAAATAGCAGTTAGGCTAGTCCTATTGAAATATGGAAGCAGCAGGGCCATTAGCCACTGAGGCCACCTGTATAACAGCAAAAGATTCAGAAGTACCCCCAAGCTACACAGGGGCGCCGACTTATAAAAAATATTGGGGGGGCCCATACCGGGGTCCTGCCGCTGGTTTGCTCGGGTAGCCGGGAGAACGCAGTTCGAGGTGGCGGTGTTGGGGAGAGACCCTCGCTCAGGGCGCCACTAGACTTGGCGGCCGGCGGCCTATCTGGGGGGTTTTGGAGCGTATTTCGGCGGAGCGATTGGGGAGGAGGGGGCTTGTTGCCGGATTCTTCAGCTGAGCCGGAGATCCGCTGCTGGGGGTCCCTGGGCCGAGTTGTGAGCACGGCCTGCTGAAGGGAGATTCAGCCGATTGCGCGACGGGGACGGCCGGGGCTCTCCGGCTAGGGCGCGCGGCTGGCTGGCTGGCGAGGGAGCAGGTGGGGAGGAGGCGGGGGTCCTCACTCTCTTAGGAAACGCACCCGTGCGCCCGATTGCCACGAAGTCCAAAGGGTGCGTGTGTGGAATTAAAAAGCAAAAACGAGATACGGGCAGGGCAGGCAAAGAGTTTTCTGCAAGAGGATGGAGGGCAGGTTGAAGAGAAAATCACTCAGGATGAGACAGTCAAATCAGCCATGATAAAATGGGCTCAGGATATTGGGTATAACATCATGTTTGAGGACTGGGAAAGGTTATGGACCACCGGAATGAAATTCACGGCATGTAATGCCTTGAAGGAAAATATTATGAAAATGATTTATAGGTGGTACATGACCCCAGTCAAGCTTGCAAAAATATATCACCTGTCTGATAATAAATGTTGGAAATGTAAGGAGGCTGAAGGGACATTCTTTCACCTCTGGTGGACTTGTCCAAAAGTGAAGGCCTTCTGGGAAATGATCTATAATGAGTTAAAAATGGTATTTAAGTATACCTTTCCCAAGAAACCAGAGGCCTTCCTCTTGGGCATTGTTGGCCAGAAAGTGTTAAAGAAGGATAGAACTTTCTTTATGTATGCAACTACAGCAGCAAGAATACTTATCGCAAAATATTGGAAGACACAAGATTTGCCCACACTGGAAGAGTGGCAGACGCAATTGATGGACTACATGGAACTGGCTGAAATGACTGGCAGAATCCGAGATTTGGGAGAAGAAACAATGGAAGAGGACTGGAAAAAATTTAAGGAATATTTACAAAAACAATATAAGTTGTATGAATGTTAAAAATTTACACGATTCGGAAACTATAGCTTCAGCAATTAGATTTGGGAAACAGGAAATTATATTTTAAGTAAGAAAAGATCAAAATCTAAGGTAATACTATGTTTAATTTAAGATATAAGTAACTGATGAAAAGTATGTTAAATTTAGAGGTATAGTATTTGAAAAGTACAAAATAAGGTACGAAACAAGGTAATAATTTGCTGATATCTTTATTATAAAGAATGCAGGGTAAGGGAGATGCGAGGAAGTCCAGTTAGTTATATAAAAAATGTGTTGAATGGTTGGTTTTCTTTTCTTCTTTTTCTTTTTTTCTTTTTCTTGTTCTTTTACTTTTTTCTTCAGTGTATGTTTCTAACTTTGTATTTGAAAACTTAATAAAATATTTATAAAAAAAGAAGAAGAGAAAATCCTTTCGCTTTTCTGGGGCGCAGGGAAGTCTCAGAGCCGGAGGTTGGGGAAGGGGCCCCCTTTGCTCTGCCCTCTTCTCCCGTCTTAGATTCGCATGGGGGTCCCCGCCCGAGCTTGCCTGGCCACCGGGCCACACAAGGGCCGCGCTCTACGCGGCGCACCTTGCTAGCCGCGCAGCTGTCCTCCGTGGCTGCGGAGCGGCCCTACGCCGGTGCCCAGCCCCTCTGGGCGCCCGCTGCGCTGCCAATGACAAGCAGGCGACGTCGCGGGCGGGGAAGGCGTCGCTTTCTTTCCCGATCCTTCATCCTCCCAGTCTTCCAGCCCTTTTTTGGGTTGGAAGCTCGTCTCGTTCGCCCTTCTCCTTTCTTCACCCTGTGCGCAATTTTCCTCCCTCGTCTCCCTCCCCATTTCTCCTTCCTTCCTTCCTTCCTTCCTGACTGACTGACTGACTGACTGACTGACGGGCTTGGGCTCGGGCTCAGGCTCGGGCTCGGGCTTCGGGTAGGGCTCAGGCTCAGGCTCGGGCTCGGGCAGCCACAGCGTCGGCGGTGTTGGCAATCGGCGGCGCGGGGGGATGGCCCTCCCGGGGGAGCCGGCGCTGCTCAATGGGGTTGCCAAGGAGACAGGCCGGCCGCCCCCCTCCCCCGGCCCGGCGCCCCCCGCTGCACCGGTGCCCGTTATTGAGCTGGTGCGCGCCGGGCGCCCTATAAAAGCCGCGGACGCGCCCACCGCCGCCCGAGATTATTGGGGGGGCTGAGCCCCCCCAAACGAATTTTTGAGGGGGCTCGGGCCCCCTCAGGCCCCATGGAGTCGGCGCCTATGAAGCTACATAAGGAGTGTAACCTGATCAACAGCAGGCAGCCTCCCATCCATCTGTCTGCCATGAGGCCATCTGTCATGGATGCTTTAGTTGAGATTCCGGCATTGCAGGGATTGGACTTGATGATCCTTGGGGTACCTTCCAACTCTACAATTCTATGATTCTATTATCTGGATTAAGCTTCAGATTGTTGGCTCTCATCCAGTCCACGTAGGACTGGAACCACCACAAAGTGGTGCCACGCACTCCTAACTTGGACAGCCACTCCAGCAGGATACCGTAGTTGATGGTATTGAAAGCTACTGAGAGATCAAGGAGAATTAACAGGGACACATTTCTCCTGACAGAGGTCATGGGTTGTCAATTTATGTTTGTTCTTCTTTTGAGCCTGCACTGATTGTTTTGCAAGTAGCTACACATGCTAGCATAGCAGCAGCATCCTAAGAGCCAAGCAACTGTTAGTCTAAATTACAGTACTAGCAGGAGCACAGTGATCTGATCATCATCACTTTACCAGCCAGGACCAGGCCTTTGTTGTCATTGAACTCAGTAGAACTCACTTATGAGTAAACAGTAAGCATTCTTTCTAAGAAATAATTCCCACCGTATTCAATAGACTTACTTCTGAGTCAGCATACTTAGGATTATACTGTGGATCGTACTTACTACAATGGAATTTATGGAACATGGCAGTGAAAAAGTCTTTCCAAGTAAAACAATATTTGATGTACCTGTTCCTGCAGCCATTTGACTTTTTAAAAACCTGTATTAGAGCACAATAATAATTTAATCTGACAATTTGGAAGTTTCCTCAAACCTTCTTTTTGAAGGTGCCCCATGATATTCTTGTAAAGAAGCTGGTAAAATGCGGTCTTGACTATGCTACCACTCAGTGGATTTGTAACTGGCTGACTGACCCAGCCCAAAGGGTGCTCATCAATGGTTCCTCTTCATCCTGGAGAAGAGTGACTAGTGGGGTGCCACAGGGTTCTGTCTTGGGCCCGGTCTTATTCAACATCTTTATCAACGACTTGGATGATGGACTCAAGGGCATCCTGATCAAATTTGCAGATGACACCAAACTGGGAGGGGTGGCTAACACCCCAGAGGACAGGATCACACTTCAAAACGACCTTGACAGATTAGAGAACTGGGCCAAAACAAACAAGATGAACTTGAACAGGGAGAAATGTAAAGTATTGCACTTGGGCAAAAAAAATGAGAGGCACAAATACAAGATGGATGACACCTGGCTTGAGAGCAGTACATGTGAAAAGGATCTAGGAGTCTTGGTTGACCACAAACTTGACATGAGCCAACAGTGTGACGCGGCAGCTAAAAAAGCCAATGCAATTCTGGGCTGCATCAATAGGAGTATAGCATCTAGATCAAGGGAAGTAATAGTGCCACTGTATTCTGCTCTGGTCAGACCTCACCTGGAGTACTGTGTCCAGTTCTGGGCACCACAGTTCAAGAAGGACACTGACAAACTGGAACATGTCCAGAGGAGGGCAACCAAAATGGTCAAAGGCCTGGAAACGATGCCTTATGAGGAACGGCTAAGGCAGCTGGGCATGTTTAGCCTGGAGAAGAGGAGGTTAAGGGGTGATATGATAGCCATGTTCAAATATATAAAAGGATGTCATATAGAGGAGGGAGAAAGGTTGTTTTCTGCTGCTCCAGAGAAGCGGACACGGAGCAATGGATCCAAACTACAAGAAAGAAAATTCCACCTAAACATTAGGAAGAACTTCCTGACAGTAAGAGCTGTTCGACAGTGGAATTTGCTGCCAAGGAGTGTGGTGGAGTCTCCTCCTTTGGAGGTCTTTAAGCAGAGGCTTGACAACCATATGTCAGGAGTGCTCTGATGGTGTTTCCTGCTTGGCAGGGGGTTGGACTCGATGGCCCTTGTGGTCTATTCCAACTCTATGATTCTATGATTCTAAGACAATAAAAATGACCATATGCCATGCTTTATGATGTATGGTTATCAGATCAAATATTGATAAGTAAACCGGGTTGTGTATCCTGAGGAGTTAAACCTTCTAAGAGAGCAGTAAGAAGATCTAATGAAAATTAAAATGTTGTGGCACACAGAATAAAGCAAATTTGTTAAGAGAGACACAAATATGAATTTAGCAAGTAACAATCCAGAAGCATTATTGGCCTTCATTTCTGTATACTCAACTCTAAACCCTCAGTTCCACTCCTTAAACATCAACTACAGAATATTGCAATTACCACATTTATATCATACCTTTCTCATGGCAGAATTCCAACTAGTATAGATAAGGTTCCTGGGCAATCTCCTATTGAGAACTGACCCAAGTTCAGATTTGCTTGGCTTCAACTAGACAGGTGCCACAGGTGCCTTCAAATCATGCCTGGCACCATCCTTAAAAAAGGCATTTCTGACTCTCTAAATTGCTGAAGTCATTATTGGGTTGTGTTCTGATTCTGTGCTTCTGGCACCAGCACCACATTCAGCGAAATGAGTATCTACTCTTACCAAAGAAAGGTGTCCTGCTGACATTAAGCACATTTGTTGTTTCAACAATTAAACTTTTAAGTTAGGAAGGTGAAGCAATTGTTTAATGTTACAAATCCAATAAACAGAAGGGATTGTGCCAACTTGTCCAGAAGCCACCAGATGACCATCCACTGATCTAGGTGTTTGCTCAAGGACTATCTTAAATGGCATCCTGCTTCCGAGCACACTGCTACGTTAATCTGTGACAACAGGATATTCACATGTCAACAAGACAAATGCCTAATGGTGAATCCTACTACCAAGGAATAAAGTGCACCATTCAAACTGCCAATAAAAAAGAAATTTAGAAAAGATTGAAAGTTTGATTCTGGCATCTTCATTTCCATTGAGATTGAAGTCCAACGAAACAATAACTTCAAGGATTTCTTATAGCACCTCTTTCCAAGACTGAAATGCATCTAAAGTATTTTGCTTGTATTGGGCAGATTCAATCAATTTAAAAAAACAACTTATGCTTGTGTAGTTCTGAGTTCATATATTTCCCTTAAATATGCCAGAATGGAGGGAACGGGAGTAATGGATCAGAAAAATAATTTTCCCTTATTCGACTTTCTATTTTACTTAGAACTCTTTTCTCTTTACAATTCAGTAGAATTTAAGTATGCTTGTATAAACATGGATTATACCACATCAGAAACTAAGTTAGCTATCTCAAGAGAATTTGTATCTCTGCTGTGTGTAAGTAAGCAGATTAATTCCTAGATCAGGCATTACCTAATGCATTTTTCAATTCAATTTCTTCGTTTTTCCATTCTGCACACCAGATCAGGGAAGTGGGATTATTTCATTAGTATAACCAACATTTTTGCAAGTTTCCCCCAGTTATTCTTCCCCTCCCTAAAAAAAGAAAAAGGTCAGCTTTTAGACATTTAATATGACCAGGGAACATGTAAAGACAAGACAAATAAAAGCAGCAGAGGAATGCTGCAAACTTCCTATAACCTTATTATTACTGGTAGTCTAAAATTCTCATACATTTCAAACACTGATGTACAATGGCATATCCTGCCTGAGGTAGGCTCAGTTAATGTATGAAATTTAGCAGGAGATTTATTTATTCATTATCATTTATGCCACTTTTTATAGAAAACCCCAGGAAGGACTGTATCAGTTTGTTATTATTACAGAAGTGATTGCTAGCACATTTAAGGTACGGTTCTCTCAAAGTAGTACAGGCATGTTCAGATTTGTTGTACAAGATCAGACTAGTGGCCCATCAAGTCTGCTGTCCGGCCTTTGAGTGTAGCCAATGTCTGATCCCTCAGATGGCTGGTACACAAAAAAGCCCAAAATGCATTATGCCAGTTAAAAAAAAAAGTTACATGCAAGAATGTAGGATGTCTGGTGCTTGTAGTTTTCGGCTGATATCCACAGAACTAGATTTAATTAAATGTCACTTATGTATCATTATTAGGGCTATGAGGTGATTAAAGATTTTTAATGATCAGCCATCCATCTTTTGATGAAAATTTAAAAGATTTGCACATTTCCAAAATTACAATATAGGGGCCTTTCTGAATATGCTGAAGGGATTTATTTCCTCTCAAGTAATGCTAACATTTTTTTAAAAAATGAAAGGTTATAGTTCATAACAAAAAAAACCATATATTTGGAAATATGTAGCAATCACTATTATGGCAACAGAAGAGAACCAGACTTTTTAAAGGAAACAAGTTCAAGTTCCATCAGTATTATGAAGAATAGTACATGGAATACTCAGAATTCAGCTGAACATAGCCTGCATTTCATAATGACAATTTGTAAGTGAATGGAGCATCCATATCCCAGCTTGTTTGCCATTAAACTTGGCAGACAACAGACAGAACTAGAACATTTGCATGGCCTCACACTATGATATCCCCAGCTGATTAATCAAGGGGACAATTTTTAGTCAGTGAGTAAAACAATATTCAGAGAAAGCAGAAATTACTGGTTCAAATTACACATTGCTTCTATCATGCATTTACAGTTATTTGTTAATAAGAAGAAGTGTGCTGAAGGTATAATTTAAATCAGATAGAAGACACTGTAATGGGAAAAAGAGGGTTGAGGTTCCTTGTAAAGTTACATTTTGGCATTGCATCATTAGATCAGTGATTTCCAAACTTTCTTCTTCTAAATAATCCTTTCCAGTTTACCAATTTTCCTGGAAAGTATCTCTCACAGAACTTGGTGGCCCATTGAGAGGTTTCTAGAACACGTTACCAGGATAAAAGTTAGTTGGCAGTCATTTGAACTGCATTTGTTCATTTGTTTATTCGTTTTATTATTGATATGAATGGAAGACCTATCCAGAGTTTTTCTGCCTGCTATTTTTCAACCATATGGTGTCACCAAATATTCTGGGTGAAAGGAGGTGAAATATTCCAACAGTTTTGTCAAAAGATTATCTTAATGATGAATTACTCTCATTAGTTAGTCCATGTTTTTGGAGAGATGAAGCAACAGGCTGAGAGGGGAAGACTGAAAGAAGTAGGAGCAAAGTCTATAGCATAATGCATGAAAATAATATTAAGCATTAATAAAACATAACCTACAATTGTGTCTGAAATTATTTACCTTACTACAGTGAATATTCTGCAGGGGAGGTTTGAAATTTTCCAATGGTTCAGTTCACTGCATCTTGTGGGAACAAGTTCAACAGCTTAGCTATGTGTTGTGTAAAATACCGTATTTTTCGCTCTATAAGACGCACCAGACCATAAGACGCACCTAGTTTTTGGAGGAGGAAAACAAGAAAAAAAATATTCTGAATCTCAGAAGCCAGAACAGCAAGAGGGATTGCTGCTTTCGCTGCGCAGCGAAAGCAGCAATCCCTCTTGCTGTTCTGGCTTCTGGGATAGCTGCGCAGCCTGCATTCGCTCCATAAGACGCACACACATTTCACCTTACTTTTTAGGAGGGAAAAAGTGAGTCTTATAGAGCAAAAGATACAGTACTTTCTTTTGTCTGTCCTGAATTTTCCAACATTCAGCTTCATTGGAAAGCCCAAGTTCTAGTATTATGAGGCAGAATTTTTTCTCCCTATCCAGAGCCAACGCTACCCTGTGGCTGCCCACCAGGGAGGAAGGTTAGTAAAGTTGTACAGTCCAAGATTCATAAATTGTTGCTGATCTTCTCAGTGAAGCTTCCAATGAACCTCAGGGTTCTGAGCAACACATATTGGAAACCACTTCCATGAGATGGTTGCTAGGCAAAAGCAAAAATGTTCTTACTTTAGGGGAGGGTTTAGTTTCACTTTCACTAGCAAATGCTGCAAAGAATCCACTTTACCCTGACAAGATGAAGCTGTACAATCTCATCCAACAAATGATCTTGCTGTGACCCTTGTACTAACTTTGCTATTAAGCAAAAACAGGCACATTTTCAAATATTGATTCCAACTAATGTCTGATCCTAACAGGCATGATCTTATCAGCACTCCACTATAATAGAAGGAGTGTCAGAGTTAAACAGAATAGCTTTAGATAAGATCACAATCTTCCTCACAATGATGTGATGGCATCACAGAGCTGGTATAGTATTCAGGGTAATTATCATTAATAGATATTGGCAAACGGGGAGAGCAGCTGCTACCAAGACATAAACAAATTTCAGCAGAGCAGAATAAAACAAGTTTTATCTGAATTGCGGCACTAAAGCACAAGTTATTTGTACTTAGGAAACAGTCAGCAGGCTGATCCCTCAAATTTTCAAATGATTTATATTTAGTTGTTTACCACATTCAGGGTTAAGCAGAGACATGTATAGACACATCACAGTTTATTTCATTTGTACTGAAATGCTGCAGAAATTTGATTCTTTGTCCTTAAGACTGTAGACTCACTTTTTGAATTTTCTCTTCTGAGGAGCCCTTCCTGCTCTGCCCACTATGTTTCGTCGTTCCTGTTATGTTAGTGCAAAACCAAAAAATTGCTTGCTAACCCTTATTTTTTAAAAAGTCTAAGCCTGTGGAGTTTGACATTTTAAACTCACTTGAATCAAAGCACTACCAAGACTACAGGAAGAAAACTGGAGTTGCTTCTGCTACCCTGATGTAATTGCATTCAATTGAGAATAAGCACCAGAGGAGTGGAGAACCTCTGGCCTAATCTGGGCTAGCAGGGGGGAACTTCCTGCCTAATGACCCTAATTAGGGCCCATTTGGTGGTCCATTTCAGCTGAGTCTGCCCAGTCTTTCAAGAGAGGCAGGTCATTAGTGATCCAGTGGTGCTTCCAAAAATGTGAAGAGTCCCACCCCTCAACTACAAGTCTCAATGTTCTTTATAAAGTCTCTCAACTCTGCCACTCTAGACCAGGCGTCAGCAACCTTTTTCAGCCGTGGGCCGGTCCATCGTCCCTCAGACCATGTGGTTGGCTGGACTATATTTTGAAAAAATAATAATGAACGAATTCCTATGCCCCACAAATAACCCAGAGATGCATTTTAAATACAGTGGTACCTCGGGTTAAGTACTTAATTCGTTCCGGAGGTCTGTTCTTAACCTGAAACTGTTCTTAACCTGAAGCACCACTTTAGCTAATGGGGCCTCCCGCTGCTACCACACCGCCGGAGCATGATTTCTGTTCTTATCCTGAAGCAAAGTTCTTAACCTGAAACACTATTTATGGGTTAGCAGAGTCTGTAACCTGAAGCGTCTGTAATCTGAAGCGTCTGTAACCCGAGGTACCACTGTAAAAGCACACATTCTACTCATGTAAAAACACGCCGATTCCCAGACCATCCATGGGCCGGATTGAGAGGGCGATTGGGCCGCATCCAGCCCTTGGGCCTTAGGTTGCCTACCCCTGCTCTAGACAGTCAGTTGTGTCCTTCATACTAGTGAACACATTCTCCAAAACTGACAAGTTTGATGATGTATGAAGGAACAGGTATGCCCAACAGGAACGCATTTGAGTAGCGAAGGATCTGCAAGCCAATCTATATGTTTATGCTTAATGAGTAGCATATAGTGATCTCTCTCTATTCTCTTTACATTAATTACAGGCACACAGGAGCATAGGATGATTACTGAAGATGCAGTGGGTGTTGTGTGGATGGGAAACTTGAATCTTCCCTCCCCACTGTGTCTGGAACTACATGCCCACCTCCTGGTGCAATGTTGGTGCCAAACTGCCTTTCTCGAAGGGCAGGGAAAAATATTTTTGTTTCAATCACACTGGGAAGGGAAGAGATAAGGCTTCCCTCCCTGTCACTGAATTCCTAGTAAGGACAACCTTTCCATATGCCTGTAATTAATACAAGTAAAAAAGAAGCAGTTGCTACACATTAAGCGTAATGTGTAGTTTGGCTCCGTGTTGGGCAGATGGTTTGTCATCATCCATCACTCTTGTTTCCAAACCATTTTATTTGAAGGCTCCATATTGTGACAGAGGTACAACTAATAATACTTTACACGTATATGCTAGAGCAGTGTTTCCCAAACGTTTTTGGGCAACGGCACACCTGTTTACTGAAAAAAAATCTCGCGGCACACCACCATTAAAGCCCCGCCCCGTGACGTCAGCGCGCAGCGTCACGCCGGGAGGGACGCACAAAAGTGAAAGTTTTTTCCCTCGGCAGCTCCTCTCAGCTGCGCTCAATCCGCCTCGGAGCGCAGGAGCGATGCCTCTCTCTGGCTCTCCCTCCGCGCAGGCTGAGGGAGGGAGGGAGGGGTGCGTGTGACCCGTCTCTGCTGGGAGACCAAACCCAGCGAGGCAGAGTCGCGCAGAGGCGCCCAGGCAGCGCTGCCGGCTGCGAGGAGGAGCGCCAGGCAGCAGCAGGAGGCGCGGCCTCTCCTCGCCGCCGCCGCCCCGCCTCTCGCCGCCCGACTCGCCCGCCTCCCTGCTAAAAAATAACAAATCATGCACGTGAGATATTTTCCTTTAATACTGGGCGGGAACTGCCTTTGCCATGCAAAAAGGGGAGGGGAGAGAGACTTGCATGCTGGACAGCAATAATCCCGCAAGCGTTCAACCAAGAGGAAACCGTAGCTCCTTCCTTTAGGTAACGGAAGTATGCGACATAAATAAAATTGCCCCTCCTCTTCCTCTACCTGTCCCCCACCCCCTGCCAAAAAGTCCTTTGAATCGGAAAGAGGAGTTAGGCGGCTCGTGCAACTAAATCCCCGCCCGACTCGCCCGCCTCCCTCCAGGCATCTCGCGGCACACGAGGCAACGTCTCACGGCACACTCGTGTGCCGCGGAACACCGGTTGGGAAACACTGTGCTAGAGCCCTCCTCATCCAATTTATTTAGCTATACCCCTGTTATATTTTTCAGCTCCATTCAAAGCCATTTTTGTTTCCTTTCTGACTTATTTGGGGCTTTCAAAACTATGCCAGCTAAAATATAAATTAATGCTAATTGCAACTATTGTGAGATGATATTTGTAATGCCAAGCCTTTCATCTTGCTCTGTCAACATATTGGAAAACCCCATCATACCTTCCTTCCTGGATTTGAATAACAAACCATTACCTTTAATCAAAGAACCATATACTTCAGTGTTGCTTGCTAGACACACTCCACAAGTAGAGGGGATTGCCTTTCTTGTTCCTTTCTGTTATCTTAATATTGTTAGGACTGCTAGGTGGCCACCCTTTGTTAAGCTGATTGCTTGCTAATAGTTAGAGATGATCGGTTGATGTTTCCTCAATGGGAGCTAATGACTGGCGATATTCTCCTGAAAGGGCAATTTACCTAACGGGTGGAATCTGAGGTTACTGCTCTACGCGGAGAGAAGGAGGGTGAAAGAAAGGAATTAGCAGGCTTTGAATTTGGAGATAGAATGACACAGAGAGAAACCTTTTTTGTGGAATCTGCCTGCTCCCAACAAGCTTTGTTTGTATATTTATATATAAAAAAAACCCCAACCAAATATATAAAGTCCATGAATGCTTGTGCAACAAATCTTTCAGATTGTTGTTTTTGCTTTGATAGACTAACACAACTATTCCTGGGGGGGGGGGGGGATACAAAAACACAGGAGTTTCCAACAGCTCTCTAACCCAAAGGAAATTAATCGTGAAGGTGCTACTCCTGGAACTTCTCACTCATGTAAGGTGGAAGTTCCTAATAATATGGATAAAGTTCCCATCAAACAATGTACACTCTGGCAGGAGTCAATGCATTGAAACGAGCAGCAGGGCCACAACACTAGCTTTGCTTCCAGCACTGCACTGCTTCCTTGCTACTTCTATGCTATGTTGCTGTTTTCCAGATGAAAAGTTAACTTTCCTTTTCCTCCAGTAGTTTTGAGTAATAGTGTTTTGGTGTATGGAATCGTAGCTCTGAACAAATAACCGGATTTTTGAGCCTTGTCATCACCTTCCATGAATCAAACAGCAGTGAACACTGGCTGGAAATCTATTTTATTCCTTCTATTACTTTCTGATCACATGAATCCATAAAAATAAATTATTCTTCTTGGTTAAGGATCTAAAGGAAACTCTGGACTGGTCTGATGCTTTCGTCTGATACTTGGCAATACTTGTTTCTAAAGGGTCGCAGGGGGAAAGCTGGACATTTCCTAGCTGTACTAGGAACTGCAAAGAGAGATAGGCTTTCAGCCAGTTCCTAAATACCCTGAATATCCTACATAACTAAGTATCTGATTGCCCTATCTCAAAACGGATACGGCAGAACTGGAAATGGTACAAACCACTAAAATGATTACAGGATTGGAGTACCTCCCCTCTTGCCTATACGGAAAAGGAAAGCATTTAAGGCTTTTTAAGTCTAGGAGGGACATGATCAAGGTTTTACAAAATTATGAACAGAGAAATTTCTCTTTCTTTCTCATGCTATCACACAGCTGAGGATTGCCCATTCAAGCTGACTAGCAGGAGGGTCAGGACTGAGAAAAATGATAGAACTGATTTATGGACTTCACTACCAAAAGATGTGTCAATTGCCACTACCTTAAAAGGTAAAGGGACCCCTGACAGTTAGGTCCAGTCGTGGCCGACTCTGGGGTTGCGGCGCTCATCTCGCTTTATTGGCCAAGGGAGCCGGAGTACAGCTTCCAGGTCATGTGGCCAGAGTAGCGCACGGAAACGCCGTTTACCTTCCTGCTGGGAAGTATTTATCTACTTGCACGTCGATGTGTTTTGAACTGCTAGGTTGGCAGGAGCAGGGACCGAGCAACGGGAGCTCACTCCATCACGGGGATTTGAACCACCGACCTTCTTATCAGCAAGTCCTAGGGTCTGTGGTTTAACCCAAAGCGCCACCCGCGTCCCAGTGCCACTACCTTAGTTGTGTTATTTAAAGAAAGAATGGCATTGTCAACAGCTGTTCACTGTGATTACTAAATGGACTATATATGCACAAAACCAGTATGTTTCTGAAACCCAGATGCCAAGAACAAATAAGAAGGGATGGCCACTGTTAGAACAGAATGATGCAGCAGACTGACCCTTTGTCTGATGCAGAAATTCTGATGCACTCAAGACTTGTGTTCCAAAATATATTGAGTTGTGTTTCAAATGCTTCTTCACAGGGATGAATATATGTTCTGAAGGAGAAAACATTTCTCTTTTGGATAAGAGGAAACCACTGTTTAAACTACGGAGCCTCAGTTCTGGTATTTAAAAGTCATATATTACAGTTGCATATGAGGGGGAAAAGGAACATACCCAACAAGTGAGAGTCAGGGATACCGTGATACACCTGACAATGGTTTTTTTTAATTAAGTTTTTATTTATTTATTGATATGATACTGCATACACACACACACCAGGAAATCAGAAGCAAATTCACTCAGTGGGTCCTGGGTTTCACCTGAGAAGGTATCATCCATAAATTAACTCTCTGTGGGAGAACGTGGATGCTCACCTATCCACACCTTCCACTCCACTTCAGGCAATGTTCCTCTGACTAACGTGTAATTGTCAGTGAAGCTCTGCTTGAAGCAGCAAGGAGAAGAGCAGGAAAGGTGAGATCAAGTTCCTCTCTAGAGTGGCTCATCTATAGGCTGTGGCTCTGCAGAGTATCCTGCAGTTATCTCAAAAATATGAATGAGATCACAGTAGTCTTCCAGATTTTTAAATGCTTCACTATTCAGTCCACTTGCAACTGAAAGGTTTTTTCTGTATTTTTGGTATTGCACACTTTCCACAGGCATCTGGTTGGCCACTCTGAGAACAGGATGCTGGACTAAATGGGCCATTGGCCCGATCTAGCAGGATCTTAGGTTCTTATCCCTCTCTGCTCTCGCTCATGCTCCCTCCTCATTACCTGACTTCCTCACCACTTTGCACTTGGAGAGAGAGACTATTCATAGACTATGCAACAGCTACTTATTCACAGCATTTAAACCCCACAATTCCATTAAAAAATTACCAAGATGGCCAACACAATAATTTAAACCAATATACATACCAGAAACAATACAGCAAGAAGCGATAGAACTTGGTTTAAAATGAATTCAGTTCTTCATACAATTAACTAAAAGTTATGATTATGAAATGTGAATGATACAAATGTTAGAGAGAACCAGAATGCCAGTAACACTGTCAACATGATCATGCATAGGGAAAACAAGTACATGCACCTCAGAAAGGGCAATTCTATTTATAGCCACCATTCTGTCCTCACCATGCTAGCAAGATCCTGAAAACATTAACTAATTAAACAGATTATTCCTATTGTCTTAAATTCATTAATACTGGGATTTAATAAAAGCAAGTGCTTGTAATGGCCACTCAAAGATTCATTTCCCTACAAAAAACAAACAAACATAACTTTCCTACTTATCTCCATCTATTTGTCTTCTCAAATGTGTGATTAATTCTAGAGCCCTGAAATCTTTTTGATAATCACTGAGCTTGAATGTATCACCGCTATCAAGCATATGTGGAACAGTGAATGCTACCAGCTGTTAACACAGCAATGTAATGCAGAGCCTTCTGCATATTTGGTATCTTGTCTAAATATAATGCATTCACTGACTTTATCAAACTTTTTCCATTATCAAGTTCAAATGCCACGAAAGATAGAGATTTATATACACCTGGTATCGTGCAATCTCACAGCATTCATGTTGTCAGGGTGCTTAAGCATTTTGCAAGGCTCATCCTTGTGATAATTACACTTAAAGGAGCATCAAGGAAAATGCACAAGGCAAGCTGGAAAAGACAGGGCCTAAAACTGTGCAACAGGCAAGAGTAATGGACACAGTTTGGTTTCTGGTTGCAGCTCCCTTTGTTTGATATTGCTCACTGTAGCTCTTGTCAGACATTCGCACCACTTCAGTTAAGCAGCACTGAGTGACACGGTGGAATGCAAACGCATGCAGTGTCTGCTTGTATTATTCAGGTGAAGTGAACCTAGCCAATTCACTATAACACAGCTTAACCCTTTGCCTGTAATTGCCTAAATATGAAGGGTAGAATTCAGTGTCATGTTCTTCCTATTGTTCCATCTTCAGAAGCATTTCAGCTTGCCAGGCAGAATAACGTGCGCCCCCCGCCGGGCTCTCCCAATCCCCCCAGAGCCAATTTCATGTGGAACAAGAGGGAGGAAAGCGAGGGAAAACCCCATTGCATAGGATGTGGTTAAAAGAATCCTGCTCACTATACTGTATCATATCAAAGTCATGTTCATGATTGCCAGCCTTTGTTATGAGAACTCCCCACACCCCAGTTTACATTGGATTAGTTCAGAATATTTATTTTCCCCAAACAAAGGCAGTGTGGCAGCGGCGGCAGCAGCAAAGTGGCAGGTTGAGTCAAGATGACAGGTGGTTAGATAGAAATGACTTAAATTCTTCTCTCAGATTAAAATATGAGTTACAGAAGAACCTATGGAAGCAAAATGTTTGTCTTGTATTTGAAGTGAGCGCTACAAGCTGCCAAAGTTTGTTATTCTGAACCAAGGAATTATAAAGTTCTTGAATTTCTTTCTTGGCAGTTTCCCTGGTTTCTTGAACATTTAGTGTGAATGGCACAGATCATTCACATTTTATGTAGACTTACATAGGAAATCAGTTTGCAAAAATCCCATTTTTGCCCCTTTTGTGGAAAAGTGTATTAGATGAAAGCAACAATTCTAAGCCTTAATGTCCCCTTTTCAGGCCATTTCACCTCTATTTTCCATAAGTAAGTAATTAAAGAAAAGTTTATATACTACTGTTGGCACAGAAAGCACCCCCAAAGCATGCTATGGACTATATCCACAATGCAAAATTTACAACCCTTTAGTAAAAATAAATCAGTTTAAATCCAAATACTACAGTTTCACTCGGTTTGGAATAGTTAATTAATCTGTCTGGGGGATTTTTTTTTTTATCGGTGAGGACAAAATTTAATTGGTAGGGCTGAAAATTAGGGGGAACTTTTATTTTCCAATGGGTAGCCATTGGACTGGGTAGCCATTTCCAATGGGTAGCCATTCTGATGTCTTGCATCAGAAACAAGTCTTGTGAAACTTAAAGACTAGCAAGTGTAATGTGGCATAAGCTTCTTTTTTTTACTACAGCACATTCATCAAATACATATATCTGACAAGGGGCTCTAGCCCATGAAAGCTTACATCATAATAAATCTGATAGTCTTCAGCAAATGATGGAACTCCTTGTTGGGATTCCTGAGTGTGTCAGTTTCAGTCCTTTGCTGTACAGTACTTGGAAATAAAACAAAAGTATTAAAGGAGACTTTTTCATCTGAAAAGAATGGTAGCTTTTCTTTGTTAAATTGCAACTTCTCTTAAAATAACACCAAAATTGAAGCTTTGGTAGTTTGTCTAAATTTAGAAGGTTAATCATCTAAAAGTCAGATGATCAATCACCGAACATTTTTGATCCATTGACAATTAATGTATCTCTCTATACATTTCCTCTTATCATGGCCAGATGGTACAGAAAGTTTGATCTACAGTTATAACATACGTAACTCCTACATTCAGTGAAACTTAAATGTGCTTACATTATTCCCTATTGCACTTGGAGGGAGAATCTTCAGGGATATATTTGTGCTATTTTTGCATAACAGATTAAGTATACCTCTCTGTGGCCCAGTTCCAACACAAATGCCATTTTGTGACTTGGTTTAGGAATGATAACACGAATAGTCAGTAGAGATCTCTTCTAACACTCAACAAGTGCTAAATACTAGCATGAATCAAAGAACGCTAGGAATGTTAAGAAGGTACAACTTTGCAGAGATGCCTAGCAATTCATAGAGGTCAAGATGAAAAATGTGTACCCTGTTTTCACTGTTAGTTCTTCAGCAGCAGGTTAAACAAAGGAAGGAGGTATTCATAAGCTGACCAAGGTTACAGGGTTCATCAGAGTGTACAGTCACTTGCTGTATGTGTGTGGGTAAAAGAGCTCTCCTGTTACTGCTCCTTCACACATTAAGGAGATTTCTTACAACAGAAAACATTGCCACAGCTTGAGCAGGAATGTTGACTGTGATGCCACCACCCTTCTCAGAAATGTTTCAGCATCCAACATGTACCCGTGATGTGCTCCTTTCTTTTTTCAGACTCCTAATCACGGCCCAGGTACCTGATAGTGGATGATTGACTAAAGGAATCAAGATTGAGCTTATTCCCTGAGGCAGGCTGTACCACCAGATCAAAGAGCACACATCTGGCATCCTGAAAATGCAATCCAACTGCTTGTACCTCTCCGATCTGAAGCTCAGACACCGGGGGACAATGATGCTTATAAATCAGGACAATGCTTCTCAAAAGAGGTAACACCGAAAGGAAAAGAAGAAAAGGACTCAGGAAAAGTTTTTTTTTTAAAGTGGGATCAAATTGTATTCTAAAACAATGCTTTGATTTTATTTCTCCCTCTTTTCACCCCAACAGCATCAAATGGGAAGTGGAAACGGTACAGAATTCTGCATGGTATATTTCTATGAGGAAGTAATTTCCCAAGGACAATGTATGATTAAGGATTGGAAACCTAAGCAAATCACATGAGAGTTATTTCTAGTACAATGCTTTTGTGTGATTGTTAGGCCAGCCATACAATTGCAATGATTATGTAAAGCCCAAGTGGTCCATCACTATGCTCATGTGAAGGCAGCAGTCACAGATTTTCCATTTCGGATCCACTAATACAACATGCGCAGATGGCAACCAATGATTAGGGCTAAACTACATACAATGCATCGTATTACATGTCTTTGGCTGCAAACCTATGCACATTTACTTGGGAGGAAGTTGGTGAAGTTGGTGATTTACTACTGAGAAAAGATGCACATTATTGGGCTGTTTATCTCTTTAACCGGATTGCTGTGATTGAGGGAATGCTGTGATGCAGGTAGTGATCATAAGTCCTTCTGGGATACTGCAATGGGGAAGGAGACATAATTAATGTGAACTGATACTGAAAAAGTCAGTATATATTGTTTATTTGCTTAAAATGCTTCTATCACACCTTTCAACAAGTCAGTTCCTAAAGTGGCTCACAAAATCAAAACACAAAAAAGCACAACACTAATATTACTAATACCTAAAAACTGGAGCAACAGTGCCACAGCACATAGGTGCAGGAGGACAAAACAAAATGGTTAGGACAGACCAAGTGCCTGGCTAAACAGGAATGTTTTAACTATTTGCTTGAAAGGCAGAGGGAGCTAATCAGACTTCCTAAGGGAGTTCCACAATATTGGTGCTGCTACTCAGAAGACCCTGTCTACTGTCCCAGCCAGCTGAACCTCTGAATGTAAAAAGACGTAGAAGAAGGCTTCTGGTGATGAACACAGTGGGCAGGCAAGTGGTGAAATGGGGAAGAATCTTCAAATTACTGCAGAGAGGGTGCGTCAATGTGTGTGTGCATTTGTGTGTGTTAAATATAAATTGTTCAAAAAATCATTTTGAGCTGAATCCAGTTTCTGAGAAGGGGGGAATCAAATTGGTTTCAACCACTGCTCCCTTTTCCTTTGATCCGAAACCTACCAGTTTATTGCCCCCACTCCACTGCTGCTCATTATCTCCCCACATTTGCAGAGGGAGAGGAGGTGATCACCACCCGGGGAGCTCAAAAGCAGGGACCTTAGTCTAAACAGAAAGGGACGTTCCTGAGCTTCACTAAAATGCCCAAGATCATAGCAAGAATTTATTCTCTTGAATCAGGAGCTCATTATCAACTTAGAGCCATACAGATAAGGACTTACTATGAGCCCTCCTGCAAAAACATGGTGGGCCTTGAAGCACTATGTTGGATGATTTTCAGTCATACACTGCTTACCTCTTTTGTGTTTTGTTTTGTGGGTATCAAAGAGTATCTCCCATTTTCAGAAATTTTGGTGCTTAGTGCAAACACATTCATACTGGCTGCATTTGCATGTAACACTAAGCAAACTCAGTGCAAACTACCAGAGCTCCTCCCTGTTCCTTCTACCTCAGCATGAGCGCACTGCCCAAACCAGGGCTCATGGTTAAGCTCTTTCCTCCTTAACCACAAGCTGTAACCAAGGTTGGTTCTTGGCTACAGCTTATGGTTAAGGAGTAGAGAGCTTAACCATGATCCTGGGTAGGGACAATATATAAGTCGAACTTTGGCTTAGCTGCTGTGCCGTGGTAAGCCACAGTTTGGTTGAGCCAACCACTGTATTAGTGTTGCTTAACAATATTCTTCTGACTTCATTGCCTCCATAATCCTGGGCTTTATTTTCTCCACATTGCCATTTAAGCCCATGTGATTTCTTGATGACATCACAATGAGAAATCTTATGTGATGGAAGTCTCAGGTTCTCATGAAAAAGACCACGGCGTTACCATGCCCAATCAGACGAATGAGGCCCAGGAATATGAGTGCAGAAAGGAAAGAAACTGGCAATGAAAAGAAATATAAATACCCAGGAAATTAAAGGGGCTTTGAACAGTCAGCATCTGTACTGGAAATGTTTTTAGATGTTTGTATTCTTTTCTCTTTCTGTATTCACCATTCTGACATTCTGAAATAAGGGCAGAATATAATTTATAAATAAATAAAAGCACTTGAAACAATGGAAATGTTAGATAATTTGGCTATGTCACATATGCTACTTTTGAAGATAATATTGAAACTAAGAGAATAATCAACACAATGCTAGACTTGCTTTTGATAATCTCTTAATTCCTTTGCTATTTTGGAACAATTGCATGTAGCAACCACAGACTCAATTTAGCCACCTGGACTTAACAGAGAAAGGATGGAGAGAATAAGCTGGCCACTGCTCTGGGACAAGGACTTTTCAATGACATATTCAGAAACTGGGAGGTATCAGGCAGAAGCACCTACATCTTCTCTAGCAAACATTTTGGAGGTGCTTTCTTTTCAGTCTGACAATGGTGATGGTAGAGCAATGAAGCTGGTCAAATTTAAAATTGGTACATAAATATAAAATGTTATTTGAAGTACGGAAATGTGACACGCTGAAGTATAGAAATGTGACATGATGAAATGGGACAGCTGTTTCATAGAGATGTCTCCCAGGGAACTGATTTAGTTTAATGATAATGATTGGTAATAACTACTGCTTAATTAGGATGGTATTAGCATAAATTCCACTTAATGGGGGTGCTTTTAGTTAGCACCAAGTTATTAAAAGCTTGTTTGAAACAAGGTATTGAATGCATATGAAATCAGAAGCTCTCTTCTTTCAGTAAGTGGGATGTTACTGTTTAGAGGTATGCATGAGGCACACTGCTAAGGCGAAAAGGCCACATTCAAATATCACTGAGTCAGCCAAAATTAGCTGCCCATGTACAAACAAGGAGCTGAACCAAGCTATGTTTAAAGATATCTGAATTGACTCTCCTTTGAATAAACAAAGGAGCTATGTGTCATTTAATCCTAAATATGTTTATTAAGAAGAAAGTCCTCCTGAGTTCAATGAGACTTACTTCCCAGGATGTGCATCTACTATTGCATTCTTGGGGAAACTGGCCTACAGCAACACAGGGAAAGGGAGCTGCCACCCCAAGCTTAGGAAAATGCAAAACATTTAAAGCAATTTATTTTACTCATCAGACTTTTACAAGCAGCTACAGAAGGAATGGCTTGGTTGATTTGTTACACAATGCGTCAGTGTGTTTGGCTGTTAACCAGAAGGTTGGTGGTTTGATTCCACCCAGAGATGGCTGTAAGGCAGGATTCCTGGGGGTTGGACTATGTTACCCTAGGGGTCCCTTCCAACTCTATGATTCTATGATGGCACTACCACTCAGCTGAGAATATGAAGTTGGATAATGACAGATTAATGAAATGCAAACCTCATAAAATATCCCAACAAAACAAACCAAATTCCAATAAATCAGTGCAAAACCATTATCACCTGCCTCCAATATGCCAAAAGCCAGGCCATCTTCTAAAATACATTCATGTTCAGATGCTCATAGTTAGACAACAAGAATGCATTTGTGTGCTCTGAACATGATGGTGCACAGATGTGATTGCTGTAGTGACATTCTCAATCAGAA
Source organism: Podarcis liolepis (assembly GCF_965112155.1). Taxonomy (NCBI): domain Eukaryota; kingdom Metazoa; phylum Chordata; class Lepidosauria; order Squamata; family Lacertidae; genus Podarcis; species Podarcis liolepis. The sequence goes on from NC_139560.1 coordinate 21,839,952, forward strand.
ATCATAACACAGGATAAGAAAGAAATTAATCTTTTAAGAATGTTGGTTCAGGTCTGTTTGGGGTTCAGCTATAGATGAGGAAGACATGGATTATGGTGCACTCTTGATGTTATTGCACTCCAATTCCCATCAGCCCCAGCCATTGTTCCTAGAGGTCAAGGATTATGAGAGTAGTAGTCCAGCAACAATATGGAGGATACTGTGTTGGTTACCCCTGCTTGAGAACATCTTTTGTAAAACAGGGGATTGAGTGATATAAGACAGGAGTTCTATTGACTGAGAAAAGTACCCCATATATCATAAACCCACTGCAAAACACAAATTAATGGGTTTTCCCACACTACTACATACCCTCCAACATTTCTCCGATGAAAATAGGAACATCCCATTCCATAATGATAATGTTACTGTTTATACCCCATGCATCTTATTGGGTTGCCCCAGCACTCTGGGCGGCTTCCAACATATATAAAAACATTAAACAAAAACTTCCCTATGCAGGATTGCCTTCAGATAGCTCAGGGGTTGGATAACGCCATACCCTCCAACATTTCTCCAATGAAAACAGGGACATCCTAAGGAAAAGCGGGACATTTCGGGAACAAATCAGAAACCTGGATGGCTTCTCTAAATCAGGGACATCCCGTGGAAAATAGGGACACTTGGAGGGTCTGCTACCACTGGCTTCCAAGTAGAAAGTGACACTCACTACATGATAGCCCTGATTCACACAGTTAGTGCCACTATACATTACAGCTAAGTGATCAAAAATCACAGAGAAGGCAATCCTCATGGTAAACATCACGTGTAGCCTAGGAATGGAGGAAAGCTGCTGGAGTATAAATAGTGGGGGTACAAAAAGAGAAGAAAGAAGACTCTACAGCCTCTTCTACCTTAACTCTTCTGTCTTAGAGTTGGGCACTTTAGTAAGGGCACTTTAGTTGGGCACTATCCAATAACACAATGGACTGGAAGTCTCTGTTACAAAAACACCAACACAATTTAAAATCACCAGTCACAACAAGCCTAAGTAGGTTTCCGGTAGTTTCAATGGATCCCTCTGGTAAAAAAAAATGTGACTGGCAAACTCTGAAATTGTAACTGTAACAATTATACAAGTGGCTGGGCCTGTATAGATAGGAGGTTTCTGCCCTGAACTGACACAGCCAAAGATTAGCAAGTGAATAACTTAACTGTATTTTGAACTCCGGCCCCTGAGACAGTCACACAGTACTTTCTAATCAAACTGTTTCATTAGGAAATCTCCTAGAAGTAGCAAACAGCTTTTGCCAGCGAACCTTCAGGATCCTATTAAAAGACTTCTGCTATATCCCATTGGTTGCCTGGCCCCAAACAGCACAGCTTCACTCCCACAGATTCTCGTCCCAGCCATTTTGAATCCTCTTTTTCTTATCAGACTGATACAGACCTGAATCATCCTCTCTTCTTTCTGACAGGGGCAACAACAATAAGGGGGGGGTAATGATACAACAACTCATTGTTTCGTTTCACAAAACCCTGCCACGGGGCATAGATTAACACCAAAAAATAGATGACTGCAGCCAAAGAAAAACATTTTTCAGAATGCTTCCACTTGATTAATGAAGTAATGGCACGGACCACTGTTTTACTTTCATCATGTGCTCTACATCCTTTGCCACATCCTCCCCTTAGAACTATCTGCTTCAGTCAGGAATCTTTTCACATTTTTTCCTCTTTCATTCCCTTAAAGTTCAAAAGAAGAGACCAATTGTCAGGGGTTCAGGAGCAGAGGCAAGGGCAAGGGAGGAAACAGAGAGCGAAGGGGAGGAGGCAGAAGAAAAGATGAGTGATGACGACGACCCGAGATCTCCGAGTCTTTCCAGTGAATCAGAAGATTCCCAGAAAGGAGCACCAGTGGCCAGGGCAAGGGGGGAGTCTAGGGGGGCACCCCAGGAAGATAGAGCCAGAGGGGACTCAGAGGAGAGCAGTTGGAAATCGGGACCAGCGTCACCGCCAGAGAGCAGGGAAGAGGAAGGGAGCCAGGGGGCAAGCGCTGGCAGCTCACCACAGGAGGGAGGGCATGAGTCAGGAGTGGCCACACCTCCATCGGGGAGCGAGGAAACGGTCAAACGGAAAGTGGAAAGTTGGGCGCGCGCGCCAAGTTCAAATGCACAGGGAAGTGACGCAGTGGGCAGCCCTGAAAGAGAGCCAGGTCCTAAAGCCCGGCGCAAGGAGACAGGAGGGTCCGGGGGGTCGGCGTCAGAAGAATCCAGGAAGGAAGAGACCCCGGGGGGTAGAGGGACCCAGAGGAGGACAGTCAGGCGGAAAAGGTGGAGCCGGGCTAGGATATTAAGTTGGTGCACAAGGGGCGGAGACTCAGACGGAGCTTCGCCGATCTAGCCACTAGACGTAGAGTTGCACGCAGCAGCTTGAGAATGGAAACTGTAACTCAATAAAGACTTTTACTTAATGATCGCTGGCTAGCGTGATCCTCTGTGAGCTAGGATCTTTAAGCAGCTCTGACAGTAAGCTCCGTCACTAAATTGTGGGCATCTACAGCCTCGAGGAGAGGAGAGAAGCAGGTGCCTACTAGCGAGCTCACGAACGGCAGCCGACATGACGGCTGAGCAGCAGATAGCGGAACTCGGAGAAGCAGTGTCACAACTGAATGCCGAGGCTCTCGCATCCAGGAAGAGAGAGGAGGAGGCAGCTGCCGCCTGCAGGGATCTCCAGGTCAGGTTAGACGTGCTTACAAAGCAAGGGCAACTGACACCCAGACAGGAGGGAATTGGGTTGGCGAGACGAACAGGCGGTCTGGTCTCTCACTTCGATGGGAACCTGCAACAGTATCCCAACTTTAGAGCAGACGTACTGTGCGCACTGCAACTGCTGAATAAAGACTTTAGAGATGAGCAAGAGAAAGTGGGATTCATCATGTCCCATTTGCATGGGGATGCTAAAGCATGGCTGCGCAATTTGTGGAGAGATAAGGATCCGGCGCTCCAAAATGCGGATGCCTTTATTAAAGCGATGGATGGGTGTTTTTTATCAAGCATTGACGTGGATCTTGCCCGGAAGGAGGTGCATGGACTAAGGCAAGGGAGGGCCAGCGTAAGGCAGTACCATGCCCGCTTTTTCGCTTTGGTCAGTGCCCTGGAATGGGACAGAGATTCGGCCCCTGTAAGAGACCTCTTTTGGGAGGGGTTGCACAGCTCGATTAAAGATGAAATCGCGAGGGGGGAGAGACCCCGGACCACGCAGGAGATCGTTCAAAGGGCGCTGGCGGTGGGGGTGCGGATGGAAGAACGTCCATGGAGCAGGGACGAAGGGCGTGGAGGGCGCGAACCAGCCAGGGGCTCCTCCTTCCTTCCCAGAGAAGCAGCGCGTGCGCAATCCACGCCTCCGCCAGGAGGAGGGGCGGAACCTATGGAGGTTGGAAGTGCAAGGGCTCAGTCTGCAGCCAGAGCCCTAGCACCGGCAACAGTGAAAGCGAAGCCTCCTAGAGGGAACAGGAAGTGTTACATCTGCGAGGATCCAGGGCATATGGCGAAAGAGTGTCCCCGGAGGCTCCACAAGCACACTGCAGCCTCAGCAATGGTGACTGCAGCAACGCAGCAAGGAGAACCACAGCAGGGAAACGACGCAGTCTGGCTGGAGGAAGAGGCGCTGGGGCCCAGCCAGACGTGTTAGTGACGCAGTCCCCAGAGATTTTACAGCCCGTGAACCCCCTCCCGCCCAAACCAGTAGTGAGGCTCACCGCATCGCTCCAGCTGCCCAATGGAATCACCATGGACGTGCCAATCACCATTGACTCAAGAAGCAATGCGGACTTTATAGGGCAGGACTTTGTCGACCGGCACGCTATACAGTTGCTGCCTGCCACGCTGCCCCTGCAGGTTGTCACGGTGGATGGCAGGGAGCTGCTCGGGGGGCAAGTGGTGAAGCAGACGCCACCAATGGTGATGCGACTTGGGAATCACAGAGAAATCATCAGCTTCAACGTCACTCAACTATCGGACACGCCTATTGTATTGGGCATGAGTTGGCTGGACAAGCACAGCCCAACGCTGGCTTGGTACCAGAGGCAACTGACTTTCGGCTCTTCCTTTTGTGCTGAACACTGCATCGTGCCCCGGCAGGAAGGAGAGGAAGAGGAGTCACAGCTGCTGCTAGGCACGCTGCAAGCGATTCCCCACAAGTACGCAGAATTTTTGGAAGTTTTCTGCGAGAAGGAGGCAGACAGGCTACCCCCTCACAGACCATATGACTGCAAGATTGACCTGCTGCCGGGGGCGGCACTGCCTAAAGGGAAGCTGTATTCCATGTCAGAGGACGAACTGCAAGAACTCAAAGAGTTCATAGATCATAATTTGGAGCGCGGTTTCATCCGGGAGTCCAAGGCAGCGGGGGGCAGTCCTGTATTCTTTGTTAAGAAGCGGGACACGCCCCAAAAAAGACTTGTAGTGGACTATCGCATCTTAAACAGTGTGACCAAGCCATCGGACTTCCCCATGCCCCGAATCGACGACCTCCTAGCAAAGGTGCGGAAGGGCAGCGTGTTCACCAAGTTAGACCTGCGAGGGGCGTACAACCTCATTCGCATGCGGGAAGGAGATGAGTGGAAGACAGCCATGTTCACGCCACTGGGCACCTACGAATATAGAGTTATGCCTTTTGGATTGCAAAATGGCTCCCACGTTTTTCAAGCTTTCATGCATCACGTGTTGGCGGGACTTCTCTACAAGACCTGCGTCTGTTTCTTAGATGACATCCTGATCTTTTCGGAATCGCAGCAGGAGCATGACAGACACGTCAAGGAAGTGCTGAGCAGGCTAAGGCAGCATAGGCTCTACGCCAAGCTGGAGAAGTGCCAATTCGACGTGACTGAGGTGGATTTTCTGGGCTACAAGTTGTCTGACAAGGGGCTCGCCATGGACAGCGCCAAGGTTCGAGCGGTGTTAGATTGGAAAAGCCCACGCAACCGGAAGGAGGTCCAACGGTTTGTCGGCTTTGCGAACTTCTATCGCAAGTTTATCAAGGGCTTCGCTATGCAGACAGCGGCCATCACAGACACGCTTAGCTCCAAGAAAAAGAAGTTCATCTGGACAGAGCAGGCGGAGCAGTCCTTTCAGGCACTCAAGCGTCTCTTCGCGTCGGAAGAGCAGCTGCTGCATGTCGACCCCAGCAGGCCGATGAGGGTGGAGACAGACGCCTCGGACAGAGCCGTGGGGGCAGTCCTGCTGCAGAAAGACCCGCAGGGGGTTTGGCGGCTGGGAGCGTTTTACTCCAGGAAGCTCAGCAAGTCCGAGCAGAACTACACCATCTGGGACAGGGAGTTGCTGGCCATTCATGCAGCGTTCAAAGCGTGGAGGCACTTCCTGATCGGAGCCAAGCACACGGTGCAGGTTTGCACGGACCACAAGAATCTGGAGCACTGGCGCACAGCACAGTTCCTGAACCAGAGGCAGATACGTTGGGCTGAGTTCTTTGCGAACTTCGACTTCCGAATAGAGTATGTCCCGGGGGACACCAACATCATGGCGGACGCTCTCTCCCGTAAGCCACAGTATCTGGAGGACGCAACGCCAGCGGCCGCCATGCACATCTTCGCACCAACAGTGTGGGCGTGCGCCGCGGCAACCGTGGACCTGGAGGCGGTGCGACGAGCGTTGCAGGATGACTCCTTCGCGCAAGCAAAGATGGCAGAGGTGCAAAGGGGCAAGGCAGCGACCGACGGTTTCCAGCTGAGAGATGGATTGCTCATCCGTAAAGGGGCCATCTACGTGCCGGGAGACGAACTTCGCGCCAAGGTGCTGCAGCAGCTGCACGACGCGCCCACTGCCGGGCACTTTGGCAAGGAGAAGACGGTGGAATTAGTAGCCAGGGATTTCTGGTGGCCCGGAATGAGAGGGGAGGTCGCGGACTACGTGGCGAGGTGTGACACCTGCCAGAGGGCCAAGCCAGTGCACAGACCGCCGGCCGGACTGTTGGAACCGCTGCAAACTCCGGTCGAACCATGGGAGAGGGTGGCCCTGGACTTTGTCACGGATCTGCCCAGCTCGAGGGGCAAGACGGCAGTGCTGGTGGTGGTGGATTTGTTTTCCAAGATGGCACATTTCATTCCGTGTGCTAAGGTGGCCACGGCGGAGCAAACCGCCAAACTGTTCATAGACCACGTGTTCAAGGTTCACGGTCTGCCACGGTCTATTCTGTCCGACCGGGGGCGGCAGTTCATCTCGAATTTCTGGCAGAAGCTGATGGGCTTCCTGAACGTCAAGATCAACCTGGCGTCGGCGAGACACCCGCAAACCAACGGGCAAGCGGAGCGGGCCAATGCCATCATGCAGCAGTACCTGAGATGTTATGCGAATCAACAGCCTGCGACGTGGGTGGATTACCTGCCGCTCGCCGAGTTCGCCTACAACAACACGAAGCACGTGTCCACGGGGGTCACGTCGTTCTTCGCCAACAACGGGAGGCACCCCAGAACCTTCCCGGGACTGGAAAGACTGGGGGAGGGGGAGCCGCAGACGGCAGATGCGTTCGCGTCGGAGTTGCAGGAAGTCCACGATCAGCTGCGGCGCCACCTGGAGCTGGCCAAACACGCATACAAGGTACAAGCGGACAAACACAGGAGGGTTGGCGAAGAGATCCACGTGGGAGACTGGGTCTGGTTAGCAGCCCACGCAGTGCCGGCCAGGTCGTTGGCCAAGAAGAAACTAGGGCATAAGCAACTGGGGCCCTACCAAGTCGAAGAGCGGGTCAACCCGGTAGCTTTCAGGCTGGCGCTTCCGGAGGGTTCCAGGATGCATCCGGTGTTCCACAGATCGGTGCTCACTCCCTACAAGGCACCGCACAGGTTTCAGGAACCCGGAACGGCACCGAGTCCGTTCAGAGACAGAACCGGGCACGCGGGAGTGGCACAGGAGGAGCGCATCAACGAAGTCACGGAGATTTTGGACTCCAGATGGGGGGAAGAGGGGGTAGAATACTTTCTCGCCAAGGAGGGCACCCCGGCCAGTGCGAACAGCTGGGTACCGGGCTACGCCTTGGACGAACCTCTGCTCAAAGACGAGTTTCATGCCCTCTTCCCACATAGACCAATGCCAGCAGACTTTTTCGACGACTGGCTTTTCACGCCCACGCTTTCGGCCAGCACGTTCCGGGGGTTCGACTCGGACGAGGACCCGACACGAGACGCCCGTTCCCCGGAGGGGTCACCCTCGGGATCTGCCTCAGAACCCTCGTATTGGTGGGACGATAGACCAGAGGAGCAGTGGCGCAGGAAGTGGCTGGAAGGTCCAGGACGAGCGACGCCGCCAGGAGGAAGTGAGGGAGAGACGGACATGGACGTTTTCGGGGACGACCCTGGTTTCGAGCACGGCGGCACAGAGATGGAAGCGGAGGTGACCGTCGTCGACGAGAGCAGGGAGGAAGACCCGGGAGACTTCAAATGGAGGCCCGCCACGGGAAGCGAACGATATCCGACGTTCGTCCCTTTGACACAGCAGAGCCCAGCTCCCGCACCAGAAGGAGGGGAGGGGGGAATGGGGGGCTTCGAGGGGGGATGGATGTCAGGGGTTCAGGAGCAGAGGCAAGGGCAAGGGAGGAAACAGAGAGTGAAGGGGAGGAGGCAGAAGAAAAGATGAGTGATGACGACGACCCGAGATCTCCGAGTCTTTCCAGTGAATCAGAAGATTCCCAGAAAGGAGCACCAGTGGCCAGGGCAAGGGGGGGAGTCTAGGGGGGCACCCCAGGAAGATAGAGCCAGAGGGGACTCAGAGGAGAGCAGTTGGAAATCGGGACCAGCGTCACCGCCAGAGAGCAGGGAAGAGGAAGGGAGCCAGGGGGCAAGCGCTGGCAGCTCACCACAGGAGGGAGGGCATGAGTCAGGAGTGGCCACACCTCCATCGGGGAGCGAGGAAACGGTCAAACGGAAAGTGGAAAGTTGGGCGCGCGCGCCAAGTTCAAATGCACAGGGAAGTGACGCAGTGGGCAGCCCTGAAAGAGAGCCAGGTCCTAAAGCCCGGCGCAAGGAGACAGGAGGGTCCGGGGGGTCGGCGTCAGAAGAATCCAGGAAGGAAGAGACCCCGGGGGGTAGAGGGACCCAGAGGAGGACAGTCAGGCGGAAAAGGTGGAGCCGGGCTAGGATATTAAGTTGGTGCACAAGGGGCGGAGACTCAGACGGAGCTTCGCCGATCTAGCCACTAGACGTAGAGTTGCACGCAGCAGCTTGAGAATGGAAACTGTAACTCAATAAAGACTTTTACTTAATGATCGCTGGCTAGCGTGATCCTCTGTGAGCTAGGATCTTTAAGCAGCTCTGACAGTAAGCTCCGTCACTAAATTGTGGGCATCTACAGCCTCGAGGAGAGGAGAGAAGCAGGTGCCTACTAGCGAGCTCACGAACGGCAGCCGACATGACGGCTGAGCAGCAGATAGCGGAACTCGGAGAAGCAGTGTCACAACTGAATGCCGAGGCTCTCGCATCCAGGAAGAGAGAGGAGGAGGCAGCTGCCGCCTGCAGGGATCTCCAGGTCAGGTTAGACGTGCTTACAAAGCAAGGGCAACTGACACCCAGACAGGAGGGAATTGGGTTGGCGAGACGAACAGGCGGTCTGGTCTCTCACTTCGATGGGAACCTGCAACAGTATCCCAACTTTAGAGCAGACGTACTGTGCGCACTGCAACTGCTGAATAAAGACTTTAGAGATGAGCAAGAGAAAGTGGGATTCATCATGTCCCATTTGCATGGGGATGCTAAAGCATGGCTGCGCAATTTGTGGAGAGATAAGGATCCGGCGCTCCAAAATGCGGATGCCTTTATTAAAGCGATGGATGGGTGTTTTTTATCAAGCATTGACGTGGATCTTGCCCGGAAGGAGGTGCATGGACTAAGGCAAGGGAGGGCCAGCGTAAGGCAGTACCATGCCCGCTTTTTCGCTTTGGTCAGTGCCCTGGAATGGGACAGAGATTCGGCCCCTGTAAGAGACCTCTTTTGGGAGGGGTTGCACAGCTCGATTAAAGATGAAATCGCGAGGGGGGAGAGACCCCGGACCACGCAGGAGATCGTTCAAAGGGCGCTGGCGGTGGGGGTGCGGATGGAAGAACGTCCATGGAGCAGGGACGAAGGGCGTGGAGGGCGCGAACCAGCCAGGGGCTCCTCCTTCCTTCCCAGAGAAGCAGCGCGTGCGCAATCCACGCCTCCGCCAGGAGGAGGGGCGGAACCTATGGAGGTTGGAAGTGCAAGGGCTCAGTCTGCAGCCAGAGCCCTAGCACCGGCAACAGTGAAAGCGAAGCCTCCTAGAGGGAACAGGAAGTGTTACATCTGCGAGGATCCAGGGCATATGGCGAAAGAGTGTCCCCGGAGGCTCCACAAGCACACTGCAGCCTCAGCAATGGTGACTGCAGCAACGCAGCAAGGAGAACCACAGCAGGGAAACGACGCAGTCTGGCTGGAGGAAGAGGCGCTGGGGCCCAGCCAGACGTGTTAGTGACGCAGTCCCCAGAGATTTTACAGCCCGTGAACCCCCTCCCGCCCAAACCAGTAGTGAGGCTCACCGCATCGCTCCAGCTGCCCAATGGAATCACCATGGACGTGCCAATCACCATTGACTCAAGAAGCAATGCGGACTTTATAGGGCAGGACTTTGTCGACCGGCACGCTATACAGTTGCTGCCTGCCACGCTGCCCCTGCAGGTTGTCACGGTGGATGGCAGGGAGCTGCTCGGGGGGCAAGTGGTGAAGCAGACGCCACCAATGGTGATGCGACTTGGGAATCACAGAGAAATCATCAGCTTCAACGTCACTCAACTATCGGACACGCCTATTGTATTGGGCATGAGTTGGCTGGACAAGCACAGCCCAACGCTGGCTTGGTACCAGAGGCAACTGACTTTCGGCTCTTCCTTTTGTGCTGAACACTGCATCGTGCCCCGGCAGGAAGGAGAGGAAGAGGAGTCACAGCTGCTGCTAGGCACGCTGCAAGCGATTCCCCACAAGTACGCAGAATTTTTGGAAGTTTTCTGCGAGAAGGAGGCAGACAGGCTACCCCCTCACAGACCATATGACTGCAAGATTGACCTGCTGCCGGGGGCGGCACTGCCTAAAGGGAAGCTGTATTCCATGTCAGAGGACGAACTGCAAGAACTCAAAGAGTTCATAGATCATAATTTGGAGCGCGGTTTCATCCGGGAGTCCAAGGCAGCGGGGGGCAGTCCTGTATTCTTTGTTAAGAAGCGGGACACGCCCCAAAAAAGACTTGTAGTGGACTATCGCATCTTAAACAGTGTGACCAAGCCATCGGACTTCCCCATGCCCCGAATCGACGACCTCCTAGCAAAGGTGCGGAAGGGCAGCGTGTTCACCAAGTTAGACCTGCGAGGGGCGTACAACCTCATTCGCATGCGGGAAGGAGATGAGTGGAAGACAGCCATGTTCACGCCACTGGGCACCTACGAATATAGAGTTATGCCTTTTGGATTGCAAAATGGCTCCCACGTTTTTCAAGCTTTCATGCATCACGTGTTGGCGGGACTTCTCTACAAGACCTGCGTCTGTTTCTTAGATGACATCCTGATCTTTTCGGAATCGCAGCAGGAGCATGACAGACACGTCAAGGAAGTGCTGAGCAGGCTAAGGCAGCATAGGCTCTACGCCAAGCTGGAGAAGTGCCAATTCGACGTGACTGAGGTGGATTTTCTGGGCTACAAGTTGTCTGACAAGGGGCTCGCCATGGACAGCGCCAAGGTTCGAGCGGTGTTAGATTGGAAAAGCCCACGCAACCGGAAGGAGGTCCAACGGTTTGTCGGCTTTGCGAACTTCTATCGCAAGTTTATCAAGGGCTTCGCTATGCAGACAGCGGCCATCACAGACACGCTTAGCTCCAAGAAAAAGAAGTTCATCTGGACAGAGCAGGCGGAGCAGTCCTTTCAGGCACTCAAGCGTCTCTTCGCGTCGGAAGAGCAGCTGCTGCATGTCGACCCCAGCAGGCCGATGAGGGTGGAGACAGACGCCTCGGACAGAGCCGTGGGGGCAGTCCTGCTGCAGAAAGACCCGCAGGGGGTTTGGCGGCTGGGAGCGTTTTACTCCAGGAAGCTCAGCAAGTCCGAGCAGAACTACACCATCTGGGACAGGGAGTTGCTGGCCATTCATGCAGCGTTCAAAGCGTGGAGGCACTTCCTGATCGGAGCCAAGCACACGGTGCAGGTTTGCACGGACCACAAGAATCTGGAGCACTGGCGCACAGCACAGTTCCTGAACCAGAGGCAGATACGTTGGGCTGAGTTCTTTGCGAACTTCGACTTCCGAATAGAGTATGTCCCGGGGGACACCAACATCATGGCGGACGCTCTCTCCCGTAAGCCACAGTATCTGGAGGACGCAACGCCAGCGGCCGCCATGCACATCTTCGCACCAACAGTGTGGGCGTGCGCCGCGGCAACCGTGGACCTGGAGGCGGTGCGACGAGCGTTGCAGGATGACTCCTTCGCGCAAGCAAAGATGGCAGAGGTGCAAAGGGGCAAGGCAGCGACCGACGGTTTCCAGCTGAGAGATGGATTGCTCATCCGTAAAGGGGCCATCTACGTGCCGGGAGACGAACTTCGCGCCAAGGTGCTGCAGCAGCTGCACGACGCGCCCACTGCCGGGCACTTTGGCAAGGAGAAGACGGTGGAATTAGTAGCCAGGGATTTCTGGTGGCCCGGAATGAGAGGGGAGGTCGCGGACTACGTGGCGAGGTGTGACACCTGCCAGAGGGCCAAGCCAGTGCACAGACCGCCGGCCGGACTGTTGGAACCGCTGCAAACTCCGGTCGAACCATGGGAGAGGGTGGCCCTGGACTTTGTCACGGATCTGCCCAGCTCGAGGGGCAAGACGGCAGTGCTGGTGGTGGTGGATTTGTTTTCCAAGATGGCACATTTCATTCCGTGTGCTAAGGTGGCCACGGCGGAGCAAACCGCCAAACTGTTCATAGACCACGTGTTCAAGGTTCACGGTCTGCCACGGTCTATTCTGTCCGACCGGGGGCGGCAGTTCATCTCGAATTTCTGGCAGAAGCTGATGGGCTTCCTGAACGTCAAGATCAACCTGGCGTCGGCGAGACACCCGCAAACCAACGGGCAAGCGGAGCGGGCCAATGCCATCATGCAGCAGTACCTGAGATGTTATGCGAATCAACAGCCTGCGACGTGGGTGGATTACCTGCCGCTCGCCGAGTTCGCCTACAACAACACGAAGCACGTGTCCACGGGGGTCACGTCGTTCTTCGCCAACAACGGGAGGCACCCCAGAACCTTCCCGGGACTGGAAAGACTGGGGGAGGGGGAGCCGCAGACGGCAGATGCGTTCGCGTCGGAGTTGCAGGAAGTCCACGATCAGCTGCGGCGCCACCTGGAGCTGGCCAAACACGCATACAAGGTACAAGCGGACAAACACAGGAGGGTTGGCGAAGAGATCCACGTGGGAGACTGGGTCTGGTTAGCAGCCCACGCAGTGCCGGCCAGGTCGTTGGCCAAGAAGAAACTAGGGCATAAGCAACTGGGGCCCTACCAAGTCGAAGAGCGGGTCAACCCGGTAGCTTTCAGGCTGGCGCTTCCGGAGGGTTCCAGGATGCATCCGGTGTTCCACAGATCGGTGCTCACTCCCTACAAGGCACCGCACAGGTTTCAGGAACCCGGAACGGCACCGAGTCCGTTCAGAGACAGAACCGGGCACGCGGGAGTGGCACAGGAGGAGCGCATCAACGAAGTCACGGAGATTTTGGACTCCAGATGGGGGGAAGAGGGGGTAGAATACTTTCTCGCCAAGGAGGGCACCCCGGCCAGTGCGAACAGCTGGGTACCGGGCTACGCCTTGGACGAACCTCTGCTCAAAGACGAGTTTCATGCCCTCTTCCCACATAGACCAATGCCAGCAGACTTTTTCGACGACTGGCTTTTCACGCCCACGCTTTCGGCCAGCACGTTCCGGGGGTTCGACTCGGACGAGGACCCGACACGAGACGCCCGTTCCCCGGAGGGGTCACCCTCGGGATCTGCCTCAGAACCCTCGTATTGGTGGGACGATAGACCAGAGGAGCAGTGGCGCAGGAAGTGGCTGGAAGGTCCAGGACGAGCGACGCCGCCAGGAGGAAGTGAGGGAGAGACGGACATGGACGTTTTCGGGGACGACCCTGGTTTCGAGCACGGCGGCACAGAGATGGAAGCGGAGGTGACCGTCGTCGACGAGAGCAGGGAGGAAGACCCGGGAGACTTCAAATGGAGGCCCGCCACGGGAAGCGAACGATATCCGACGTTCGTCCCTTTGACACAGCAGAGCCCAGCTCCCGCACCAGAAGGAGGGGAGGGGGGAATGGGGGGCTTCGAGGGGGGATGGATGTCAGGGGTTCAGGAGCAGAGGCAAGGGCAAGGGAGGAAACAGAGAGCGAAGGGGAGGAGGCAGAAGAAAAGATGAGTGATGACGACGACCCGAGATCTCCGAGTCTTTCCAGTGAATCAGAAGATTCCCAGAAAGGAGCACCAGTGGCCAGGGCAAGGGGGGGAGTCTAGGGGGGCACCCCAGGAAGATAGAGCCAGAGGGGACTCAGAGGAGAGCAGTTGGAAATCGGGACCAGCGTCACCGCCAGAGAGCAGGGAAGAGGAAGGGAGCCAGGGGGCAAGCGCTGGCAGCTCACCACAGGAGGGAGGGCATGAGTCAGGAGTGGCCACACCTCCATCGGGGAGCGAGGAAACGGTCAAACGGAAAGTGGAAAGTTGGGCGCGCGCGCCAAGTTCAAATGCACAGGGAAGTGACGCAGTGGGCAGCCCTGAAAGAGAGCCAGGTCCTAAAGCCCGGCGCAAGGAGACAGGAGGGTCCGGGGGGTCGGCGTCAGAAGAATCCAGGAAGGAAGAGACCCCGGGGGGTAGAGGGACCCAGAGGAGGACAGTCAGGCGGAAAAGGTGGAGCCGGGCTAGGATATTAAGTTGGTGCACAAGGGGCGGAGACTCAGACGGAGCTTCGCCGATCTAGCCACTAGACGTAGAGTTGCACGCAGCAGCTTGAGAATGGAAACTGTAACTCAATAAAGACTTTTACTTAATGATCGCTGGCTAGCGTGATCCTCTGTGAGCTAGGATCTTTAAGCAGCTCTGACACCAATGATTAACATAACTCAGTTGGTATCATACAAATGCTGGAAGGGTAGCTGTGTTAGTCTGTTGTAGCAAAAACAACAGGCAGTCTGGTGGCACCTTAAAGACTAACCAGTTTATTTGTTTAGCTGCACAAGCTTTGGTGGGCATCTTCATAAGATGCATGAAGTGCTCAGTTGTAGGTGTGCATAGGTACCTGTATACATTGAGAAGAAGTATACTGATGATAAGGAAAAGGGGCAAGGGGGACAATTGCTTATGCTTGACAATGTTTTCATTAAAAAAATAAAATTGTCATGGAAGTTCTTTCTGTAGCAGCATTAGCCGATTTGGTGCCTTCCAGATGTTATGGAACTACAACTCCCATAACTGAGTGACCAGTTTGACTGGAGCTGATGGGAGTTGTAATGAAACAACATCTGGAAGACAGGCACCATGCCGGATACCCCGGTTTTATAGCACGTTTGACAATATATTCTAGAGCAGGGCCAAACATGGCCCTCCAAGTCTATCGGTTCCCTGGAACACGGTTTTGTGCCCTGAGTGTTTTTGCCTTGCTGGAATGTGCCCTTGAACTCCAATAATGTCTCTTGCCTGTCTGGATGGAGGCTAGAGAGGAGTGGGGTGAAGAAACTAATATGCTGTACAAAAGTAGCATTTGTTGGCCCGCCCATGTTTGCTTCTGGACTCACCCATCAGTGGCATGTGGCCCTCAGAAGGGAAAGCAGTCCTGGGCTGATAAATGTTCTCTAGTTTTACAAGCTGATATGGAAAACGCATTAGTTCTTATGAAAGACAATGACGATTTTAGCAGTATTATTAGGTTTAAAGAGGTATGACAGTACATGTGTCTGCCTGTGTGTTGAGGAATTAGAACTGGTGAATATTTATAGCTGGATTTATAGCTACCTGTATCTTACAAAACTGAAATGATCTCACACTGTCATGAAAATCCAGAAGGGTACAGTGCCCTTTAAATTCTGCTTTTAATACATATTTTTCCTGCGTATAAAAATTGCAAGGAGCTCCGAACAATGTACAAGGTTCTCTCTCTCCTCCACCCCCACTCCATTTTATCCTCACAACAATGCTGTGAGGTGGGTAAAGCTTAGAGATACCAGCTGGCTCCAAGACTCTTCATGGCTGAGCAGGGATTTCAATCCAGTTCTCCCTATCCCTAGGGATGGAGGAATCTGTCAATTTCAGTTCCACTGTCTTTCTCATTATTTTCAATCATGAATTCAGTTCACATTTCAATCATGAAAATTTGTCAGAATTATAACACACATTTATCCTAATGTACATATTGTTGTATGTAATTTTGCCTTTTACACACATTTGCAAGCAAAACCCTTGGGGGGGGGGGCGTTTGGAGAAGTACAAATTTCACAGGTTGGCTGCATTGCATTTGTGTGTGAAGCAAGTGAATCTGCATTAAACTACAAACTGAACTCCGAATTTATCCCACATCCCTACTCTGTGCCCAGCACTCTAACCACTACAACATTACTCTGGCTCACATGTCGTGTTAGCCACAGAGCCTAAAATAACCATGACATGCTCTTCATGAAGAATGGCATCCTTATCATCATCAACAACTCTGAAGCACTGTATTTACTGTCTATCCAGTAAATGAAAGCCTATCCAGGAAATGAAAAAAGAAACAAAAAATAAAAGTACCAGGGAATTTCTCCAGGCAAAAACTCTCCATTTCAACATGCTCAGAGGTATAATTTGTGAAGAATAAAAGTATTTTATTCCCGTTTAGGGAAGCTTTTAATGTTTACAGGCTATTGTATTTTAATATTTTGTTGGAAGCCGCCCAGAGTGGTGGGGAAACTCAGCCAGAAGGGCAGGGTATAAATAATAAATATTAAATTTATTATTATTATTATTATTATTATTATTATTATTATTAGCTTTTCTGACAATCAATCAATATAAAATATTTGACAGTCACTTTCTGCCACTGTTATTATATAAGTGTGACTCTTTACCAATTTATGAATCAGAAACATTTGGCACATCTCCTTCTTAGTTCATCTGCTAGAGCTTCCACCCAATAACCTCATGTTAGCGTACACTGCTTAGGTTAATGGAGTCCAGTCTTTTGGCTAACTGCCTTCACAATTCTTCATTTTTGTTAGCTGAATTTGACCAAGTCTCTGTTGCTGTTGTTGCATTGACAAATGACACTTCAATCAGTTTATTCAATGTACCCAACCTTTTAGTGTTTTGAGATGTATATTGTTAACATAATTCAAGATAGGAACTTGAAAGATCTAAAAAGTGTTTGACATCTGGCACAGTGACTTAATTAATTACTGTGCTGAATTAATTAGTCCGCTGGCTCCCCTGAGTTTACCACAAGTTTAAACTCAGAATCGTAACACTACTTGAAATATGAACCAGTTTAAAGAGAGTATTCAGTGTGCAGATTTTGAGGCAGAGTAAAGGGGAAGCACAGATGACTTCTCTATAAGAAAAGAATGCCAAATAATTGCCACTGTACTCATCAAAAAACAATTAATAACAGCAAACTTCGGGAGATACCAGACCCTGTAGCTCCAGTTGCTAAATTTGGATAGATGCAAATGGAAGTGATAGTGTATCATTTTCATCCTCCAACTGAAAGGAGAATATACAAGTATACCATGAGAACTGTATCTTCCCCTTTGGTTAAGTATTCAGTGGTTCCTTGCAGAATCTACTGGCGTTTGTTCATTTCAACAAGCATGCTTCTATGCGTCTACTTTTGGGGAATTCATCTAAACCTGTGATTTAAGCTATTCAGCTGAATATCCATGTGAGCAGAGCCTTACAGCTTACATTTCCCACTGGACACTGAGACACTGCATTTGTGCCTTATATGTGGAAGAGTTTATAGAACAGCTTAAATGGCATCATCATGGTGCTGCTGCTTTTGCTGATTGGTGCCATTTATGCATGGCTAACATGAATACATTGTCAGAAGAAGTGTAATTACTAAAATTGGGACAAATATCTTTCCCTTCACACAATCATCAATCTCTTACTAAAAGTGTGTGTGTGTGGTTATTAATTGACTTTTGGAGTTGGCCAATTCTAATAGTTTTGGGTGTCTAAATAGGCGGCTGAAGATTTTCTCTCTCTTCTTTCCTTTCTTTTTCTTAATAAAAAAGTCTTGCCACCCCTTTGAGCAGTAGCTTGTTTACTCCCAGTCACCCAGCTATGTTCCTAGGATACAATCTCCCTGGAGACACCACAATGTTGAGTATTCTGTCTCAGGAACATGGGCCAGCTGCTAAGTGACCAAGCCACTGCTTGAAGGGGGGTGGGGCAAGTAGTAATAGGCCAAATTCCACCCTCATATTCTAAATTATCATACGGAATGGTGGCAACCCATCCTGGCCAAGCTCTACACCCATATAAATAATACAGCTCAAATGCCAGCTGGCTGGAAATTGAACATCATCGTGCCAATTTATAAGAAAGGGGATTTATGGTTATTGTTGCTTTTCTTTTTGTTCCCTTTGTGAATGATGCCATGGCCTTTGGCTAGTGCAATAAAGTTTATGATGATGATATTCTAGATTATTATAATAATTGTCTATTGAATTGGTACAGCACCCTTCATTCAAGGATCACAGGGCAGTTCACAACATAAAAATACAAAACGAGAACGCAAAATACACAATAAAACAAAAACAAACCAATAACCCCACTCCCACATATTTTAGAATATTTAATCAGCCAAAGGCCTGGTTAAAGAGAATCATTTTTGCCTGGCGCCTAAATATATGTAATGAAGGTGCCAGGCGGGTCTGCCTGGGGACAGCATTCCTCCATACAGGCAGGGACTGCAGAAAAGGCTTGTTCCCATGTTGCTACCCTTCTGACCTCTCATGGAGGAGGCACACAAAGAGGAGCCTCACATGATAATTGCAGGGTCCAGGTCAGTTCATATGGGAAGAGGGAGTCCTTGAGGTACTGCGGTCCTAAGCCGTTTAAGGCTTTATGGGTCAAAACCAGAACTTTGAATTGGGCCTCAAAACTAATTGGCAGCCAGTGCAGTCAGGCCAGGATCAGTGTAATATGTTCAAACTATCTTGCCCTAGTGAGCAACTTGGCCACCAAATTCTACAGACGCTGAAGTTTCCAAATCATCTTCAGAGTCAGTCCTAAATATAACACATTGCAGTAATCTAACCTACAGGTTGGGCGACAGAAGTTAGGCTATCACTGTCCAGATGGAAATGCAGCTGGACTTCCAGCCAAAGCTGATGGAAGGCACTCCACCCCACTGAGCCCACCTGAGTCTCAAGAAGTACAAGGGATCCAGAAGTACCCCCAAACTGCATACCTACAAGGGAGTGTAACCCCAACAAGAGCCTGCAATCTCCCAACCACTGACAGTGCCTCAGTCCTACAGGATTGAGCTTCAGTTTGTTGGCTCTTATCCAGTCCGTTACCAAGACAAGATAAGGGATAAGACTGCTGTGGATAATCTCTGTGTCATGCAAAAAGAAAAAGAAAAAAGGCTGCCCCCTGTCTCTTTCTTAGGACACTTAAGAAATTATTTTATATTTTCATTTTAGCAGTTGCACTTACCTTTATTTATGAGGTGGCTGAGGGGCATGTGTGAAAAAAGTGTCCTCTTCCATCGTAATACAATTATCTCTTGGCAATCTGCAGCCTTCCCAGCCTGCACTTCCTCAAAAATCCATGATGTCCTGGACTGGCCTTTCCTGCAAGGATGGGCAGTAGAGTGCAGACCACCACAGATATGATTTGTAGAATGAAAGAAAGGACACTCACAAACACTCCTTGGCCACCTCAGAAGTCAGGTTAACACACAAAGAACCTGAATCTAATCCAAAAGAACTTCAGTTATATGCCTCCCCAATTTTGAGAATTTTCTAACGCAATTTCTTTTCTCTTTTAATTGATGGATAACTACTATTACCCCATTTTTCCTGTATCTTCAGAAATATCAATCATCTGTTTAAATGTCTCTTGGGAAATATCAAAAATAAATGTTTAAAACACCAACCCAACAGAAAACAGAACTGTGTTCCAGGGGGTGGGTGGGTAGAATTTGAATAATTATGTTTTTACATAAATAAGCAACACATTATGCAGTAAACTGTGTTTTAAATATAGGGGTCCTGTTTGTACAAGCTATTGTAAGCAAACAAATTAGATGATATTAGATTATTTAATTTCTGTACCACTTAACAGAATTTTTAATTTTATATACTGCGTAATAGAATTTCTCTTTCTTCACCCTCTGTCCTCCTCCAGCTGGAAAGCTCAGAATTTCCAGTAGGGTGGATCTTTAGCTAAGATAGTCTCTGGCCTCTTCAGCAGACTCAGCTTTTGTAGCTGGAGTCAGCCAGGGCCCCACCCTCCCAGGCCAGGTGGGAAAAGGCCTGTAAGGAAGGGAGCAGGAACGAGCACAATGTCGCCAATATTAAGTCCCATTATGTTCAATGGTAGATTTAAGTATGTATTTAAATCTCTCTCCTATTGATATCAATGGAAGTATAAAATGCTCAGCTTTGATTGGATTGTGACTTTCAGAATTTCCATTGTGTAGCAACATTTACTGCACAAAGCAGGGACTGATGCAAAAAAAGATTTAGTGCTTTAAAAGTACTTTAGACGTCCTACATATTTTGATCCATTTTTATAATTATATTTTTTTCTAAAAAAGACTGTAAGCTACAAAATAATAGCAGAAGTCAGAAAGACACCAATGCAAATACATCCAGGACTGTGCCAAAATTTGGCACACAAATACTTTCAATGAAAATGCAGGGATGTTGATGTAGAAATTTTCATGAAATATCCCTAGTTTGCCTTTCTTTACACACTCTATACCTGTTTGCAACCATTTAAAACAACAGTAGCTATTACTGATACAAGAACAACAATAACAACAACAAAAAGTCATAGAAATTCATTCAGTCATGGATTACATGCTAATGCCATATTGTTTCCAACCAGAAGTTGCTATGTGACTGTATCACTAAGACAAATCTGACTGAGGGAAATGCTTTCTCCCTTCATTCTGGATGATCAAACATTTTCATCCCATGACCCAGCCTCAGTTCTCAAAATGAAGAGAGTATATAGGGGAATGCAAAGTTTTTAATTAACTGTAACCCCCTTCTCATTCTGGTTCAGCCCTAAAAAATTTTTTAAAAAACAACACATACTTAAATCAAGTCACAAAATACTATTCCTAGTCTAACCCCACTGAACAAATACATCACACCATAATATGTTGCCTATGTTGTAATTCCTTTATTATAGTGATAGAAAACTTTCTTAAAAATCTACGTGCCTTTGATTTCACTGGAGCTAATATAGAAAGCAGCACACCCATCAATATGACAAAATAACTGAATAACAGTTATTTCTTTACTTCCAGCTAATATGAGTTGGCAAATTGTTATTAAATTGATGTCTTGCACTATGAATGATTACCATATAGTACTGGAGAAATAAAGTAACATATGTTATTAAGAACAGAAGACATATGGATTATGCCCAGAATAACTTAACTGACAAGAACTCAATGGCTAGAGGACCTTAATGAGTTGAACCTGGAACGTAGACCTACGAAGCCATAGGCACCAGCTCCCTGGGCCCCAGGGTGCTCGAGCACTCACAACATTTCTCATGAAGGGGCCAGGCACCCACAAATTGTGGTGGTGGGCGTGCGGGCATGCTGTGGGGTAGGTGGGTATGTGTTTGCGACGTCAGCACGCCCTGCGACATCTGTGGCCCTATCACCTATAGTCACAGGCCAAGCCAGCATACCTGCATGAAGCTATCTATACATGTGAATACATGTGAAAATAGGGCTGGTCACTAAGTTGCTTAGGTCCCTGGACATTTAGTCCTGCTTGGTCAAGTAGGTGTACCGTCTGCATCCTATGCTTCAGGTTGTAACATCCATCTTAAGATCATCTGTTGAGGCTAGAGATGGGCAAATCTGTCAGTTTTGGATTCTTTCAATGTTTCATTTTTCCAATCATAAATAAAAGTCCTCATAAAAATTCATGAGCTTCCCCCCCCCCAATTTATTTTAATATACATGCCTGTGTACAATTTTGCCTAATATACATATTTTTGAAAGTTATTGCCCCTTATATAAAGCATTTCTGTATGTTCTTTTGCCCAATATATGCATTTTTATGCACAATTTACCCATTGTACACACTGCTTGTCCAGAGTCCTGCATTCCAAAATTCATAGAAGTGCAAATTTCGAAGGATGGCTGTGTTTCAGTTTGTGTATTGTTTTGGAAAGTGCAAATTAGGTAAGCTCCCCTTTAAATGCAAACTGAATCCAAATTCTCCCCCATCCCAAGCTAAGGCCCTCCTTCCTACGCCTTCATCAAAGGGCAACTGCAGATGTTAACAAGGGGGAGGCTTGCCTGTGCTAACATTGTTATCTTTTAGCCTCTCAGAAAAACACTTTATTCATCCCACGCATTTTAAAATTCTGCTAGCCATGTGTTTTAGTATTGTTCAAGCTGTTTTACCTGCTGCTTTTACACCACTGATTTATTATACTGTAATGGTTTCCTGTGTTTCATGTCATTGTGAACTGCCCTGGGACTTAGATCATGAAGGCTGGTGTATATACGTTTAAATAAATATACCATAGAGGCTTCCACAGAAAAAATCTGAATTGCACTAATAATGAAAGTTAGCAATAGAATTTCTTTCACAGTCCACCTTCTTCTATTCTTTGGACATCTCTTTAGTAGCAAATTGCAGCTTTAAAAAAAAAGGAAATAGTACTTCAGTGTTCAGTATCATATTAACATACCATGGTGTTGTTATTCAAATCCATCTTCCCAGCAAATGGTCCCCATGTTGTTCCAACTGGAAGTTGTTGTCGACTCTGGATCTTGCGCTCTCCATCCCTCTGGAACACCTCCAATTCTCCTGAGAAACAAACAAAAAGCCCATTGGTTAGAGTACCTCCACCTAAATTGGGGATGGGGAATCGGCGGTCCTCCAGATGTTGTTGAACCCTAACCCTCATAAGCCCAGCCAACATTGTCAGGACCACAGAGACATAATCTTGGGTCCGGGGCTATGGAGGACTATGTCTTGAGGCCCTCCTCCTGCATATCCCCTCAAAAATTCTGTCAGTAGATAACAGCATATTTCAGTGCATATTTATTAATGAATGTATCTACTTTACCTAACCTACTTTAATGAAACGCAAAAGGAATATTTTACAATCTCAGGAAATTATGAATCATCATTGTATTTATAAAGGTTTTTCAAAAACTAATATTAAGAGCAGAAACCATCAAACATTTGCATAACTCAAACAAAGCGTCCTTTATTACAATAATAATGAATCACTTTATACTTAAAAAGGTAGTTTGCTTGAATGACTTCTTCCTTGCCTTCATTTTGGGGAACCTATCTTTTATATTGTCAAAAGGGATTTGCCTAGCTTACTTTCTTCTGAGAGCATAAAGTAGTTAAGTCTTTCTTGCCGTGCAGTAAATCTTAGGTGAACCTTTACCATTGGGCCGGGGAACTCTGGTATGCATGACAAATCCAGCCTTTCACCAAATTTCCTCTGGCCTTCAGCGTCTGGTGCACGTGCATCTTGCCCTAGTCCACCTTGCCTTTCCCTTAGGAAAAACTGGGTGGAGCAAGAGCATAGGGTGCTGCTGCCAAAGGGCACCCAACAGCACATTCATTCATTCCTTCATTCATTCATTCATTCATTGCCTGCCTGTCTCCCAAGTTGGGAATCAAGGCAGCTTACAACATTTAAAATATAAATTGTAAAATACAGTATGCTAAAAACAAAGTAGCTAAAAACAATAATTAAAATGCACTACTGCAAATCGCAAGGGACGCGGGTGGCGCTGTGGGTTAAACCACAGAGCCTAGGACTTGCCGATCAGAAGGTCGGCGGTTCGAATCCCCACGACGGGGTGGGCTCCCATTGCTCAGTCCCTGCTCCTGCCAACCTAGCAGTTCAAAAGCACGTCAAAGTGCAAGTAGATAACTAGGTACCGCTCCGGCAGGAAGGTAAATGGCGTTTCCGTGCACTGCTCTGGTTCTCCAGAAGCGGCTTAGTCATGCTGGCCACATGACCCGGAAGCTGTACACCGACTCCCTCTGCCAATAAAGCGAGATGAGCGCCGCCACCCCAGAGTCGGTCCGCAAGTGTCCGCAATCTCTCATTAGTACCTTTTTTCTTTCTTTCTTTCTTTTTTGCAACACAGTAGGAACTTCCAGCCAATGGAGCCTCCCTCAAAGTTTATGCCAACCAATATCTGAACCAATTCTAACATACAGGGTAAACTGAGAGTTCAAAATGAGCATGGCAGTCTGCATGTGTTCCAAACCCTCTAAAATCTCATTTTTGATTTTGCAAATTCCAAAAATAGCCCACTGAAAATTAGGCATGCTTTCTCAGATACTTTAAATCTGCATAATCATTGTGTGTGAAGTTATACTGATATATACTGGCTAAGGATCTGTGAAGAATAAAAATCATCTAATGTGGTGATAGTTTCAGACATATCTAAAAAGCAATGTGTGTACTAGAAGCCATTTAAGTAAGTATTATTTAAATTCAACTTGTATTTTCACAAAAAGCTCACAGACTGAGCAAAATCAAAATGAATTAGCAAGTGTTCTGAACAGTGCTTTGCTTTCACACCTAAACATTTTCCACGGAAAATGTGGGCTTGGGGTGTATAAAAAGCCCCTCAAGTAAATACTCTGCCTTACTGATCTTTCACATTTTTTCCATGACTGTTCAGAGTTCCAAGATACTGCCGTTTCAGTATCTTCTAGAGTTTCTGCACTGTGTCATCGCAGCCAATCAGGGATCAGAAAGTGAATGCAATGACATCATAGCATCACAAAACTAATCATATTTTAACAATCTGGTGATGTCACTGGCAAAATGAAGCTCCATCATTGCCCTCTCTCTCCTTGGATTGGGGAAAATACACCCTTATTGCTGAGGCAACCAGCTTGATGCTCTCCAACATGCCACAGAGTGCACTGGTGCTTTCACTGCCTACCAGCTTTGCTCAGCAAGACTTTTACCTTGATCAAGCCTGATCAGTGCAGGGATAGCAAAAATAGCAATGTAGTTTCCTAAATGTATTACCGTATTTTTCGCTCTATAACACGCACCTGACCATAACACGCACGTAGTTTTTAGAGGAGGAAAATCCGTAGGCATGCCACCCGTAGGCATTCCCTCCATAACACACACAGACATTTCCCCTTACTTTTTAGGAGGAAAAAAGTGAGTGTTATGGTGCAAAAAATACGGTAATTCAGCTTTTCTTTGAAGGAAAAAACCCACCCCTCGCATAGTTATGTGTGACCGAGGAACAATGTAAATGTACATTCAAAGTAGTCTATTAGGCTACACTGTACTGGAGCCAGGGAACACTGACACAGTTGCTTCAGCAGCAGTGACCCATTTCCTCTCCTCACCCTCCAAGTCGACACCCTTGCAAGCAGTTTTGCACCCTTTGCAAAAGGGTGTAAAAAATAGCTAAAGGGGCTATGTACACTTTACACAAGGAATTCAGTTCAATTCAGTTTATTGTGTATTAGCAAACAGCCATTGCACACACAAGAATAAGAATAAGAATACTGCCATCAATAGTATTTTACATTTATACTCCCCAACCTTTAAAGTTTCACAAAAAATAAAAGGGGTAATTTAGGACAAACACCTGTCCTAATTTTTCTTCAGAACTTGATTTGAATTTAGCCTAATTTTTTTTACAGAAAATTATACGTACATGTGTATGTAGAGCAATGATTTCTTCTGCCTAAAGATGAAACCAGCAGTATTTGTCTGCTTTAACACATTAAAAAGCAAGTATGTCTATGGACATGTCACATTTAACTGATACTAGGAATCATGAGAATCTTTGAAAACCCTTTAAAAAAATAATTCAGCCTCCCTTTCTGCCACTGACATTTTTCATTTGAAAAGGGTTCAGACTCAGTCAAACAGTGACTCCTTATCTATACCTGTGGATTTACAAGCAGGCCTGTCTTTTAATGGATTAAGAACGACAAACTTAGGGCAGATCATTCAGTGATAACCAAAGTTCCCAGTTGCACAGAACGATAGTATTCTTTTTTAAACAGGGAACAGTCATTAATAGCACCATTTCAAGGATGCTTAGGCAAGATACAGAGCAGCCAAAAGCAGCCAATAAGAGTGTTTCTGTTCTTCATTCAATTTTACTACTGAATTGGTCACCATATATGCTACAATTCTCCTTTTATTGTCACAGATTTAATAGCTCAAAAATAGGTTTCACTGCAACTGATGATTCTGCACTCTTAGATTTCGGCAATTCCAGGCATCTTATTCATTATTACATTAGACCTCTTACATCGGACAACATGAATTTGCATCAAAGTTGCAATAATAGAAGAGACAAATGTGCTACTGCCTTCAGTGTTAAGCAGAAATCCTTCCCTTGACATAAAATTTTAACTGCCCCCCTCCCCACAAGAACATTATTGTGTAAGCAGGATTCAGCTGACTGGCAAACTGTTAACCAGCATTCAGTTGCCTTTGGCACAAAAGAGTTAAAACTGGGAAATTACAGCACCCAATGAGGATGTCTCAATCTAACTTAAAGTAATCACCGTCCAATGCCCTCCATGCCCTAACACCCAGCTATTCAATACAGTGCCTGACATACCATGAAATCTGGTAGAATATTATGAAGCAAGATTTTGAAACTATATGTCCTATTTTCAAGTTCAAGGAATCAGGCAAATGTATGGAAATTTCCTGATTTTCCACAGGGTTTCATTTTCTCCTTCAAAGAAGGAGAATGAATACATTTAGGAAACTACATTGTTGTTTATGCTATCCCTGCACTGAATTTCTAGAGGAAATCAATGCATTATTGAAATAAGCAGAGGAAGCAAATGGGAAGATACTACTATAGTGTATTCAGTGTAGGGTTGGAATGACCAAGTCCAACTATGTTAATCTGCTGAGGGGGAGAAAACTTTAAAGATTCCTGGGGTGGTAGCAGCCTTACTTTAAGATATGAGGTGCCCAAGGGCCTTTAGTAAGCAGTGCTTCAAATGGCAGTGCAGCCACTCCAGCTATGTATCTGGGACAACAATGTTCCCAGGAACATTCTGTCTCAAAAAATAGACAAATGAGTCATGCTTCCAGTTAGAGAAACAGGAAGAAGAAGGCAGCTCCACCAACTCATATTTTAAAGGAAGATCACCACCATATTTTAAAGGGGTGGGGGATATATTCACCCCAGCAGGAGTCAGAATACACTTACCGTTCCTAGGCTGCAATCTTACGTGCATTTTTTGAAAATAAATTAATTATAAAACTGGGATCATGGATGTTTCATTTCAGCTGAAGACTTCACAGCAAAGTTTTTTCCCCTGCACACATTCTTCAAGACCATAAATATTTTGAGCTTGCTGAGTGCCGTTTGTGCAAAATATGTGAGACCCATAGTACACGCTAATCAATTTTGGTAAAAGATAATGCTGCTAGTGCTGTGGGCTGTTCCTCTTATCTTGTTGATATAGCATACTTTTAAAGTCTGTGATTACTCAAAGACTTATGATAGCTGCACTGTAAAAGAAGCCCCAAGTCATGGATCACTAGCTCAGCTACAAAACATCCCATGGCTTTTAAGATAATCAGCCCACCTTGGTAGATACTGGGCCAGAATGCAAGGCTTCAATTGTAGCAAATTCTTTCCTATGCTTCTATGGTATATATAAGAATTATACTGCATACATATATCCCTCCTCACTTCTTTTCACAAAATGCCAGGTATCACATTGAAGTATCTGACAATAATTTGTAGAATGAGGATAGACAATAGCCATTATCCATGTTTGATAGATTCAGCAATAAATGGTGACTCCGATTAAAGTAAGCACAACAGAAATTATTTTTGAACTGCAGTAACAGATAAAGTTTTTCTGGTGAAAGTAAGTTTTAGATTACCGTAAATCATTGCAGCACTTAAAAGCCATGTCAGATTTGCATACAGTAAATATTACTTCATTTATGCTTCTGCGAGGCTTTCTTGAAACAGGCATTTCATTCTGTGAAGTGACCCTCTACAGACTTGCCTTGCTAGGCTAGCTCTTCAAAATATCCCACCAGTTGCCACCTTCACTCTATTTCCCACTGCCCCACAGCAGTCAACTCTTTGAGCCACATTATACTATGGTTCAGAGCATAAACTTGAAATATGGCATTCTCTTTTCAAATACTGCAGTCAAACCCAGATAAATCAGACTGGCCATTCAGTGATCTTATCCCTTCTGACTCTTTAATAAATCGAACCTTGTAAGTTTGCTTTGTAGGATGTTGTCACTAAATGAAATTGTGACCTTATCCGTTGCTTGAACTTATCCTGCTGACAACTACATTTATTGTGGGGATAAGCAAACTTACAAAAAACAACAACAACACACACACAACAAACCACACTACCCTACACTATTGATAATTGTGATCTTTGTAGAGATGTATCTCTAGTAGTTGGCATGTATTACTAGTAGATGGCATCATCTCTAGATAGTCTCCTAGTGATTTTACCCTGACGAGCATCTGGTCAAAGAAAAAATGTGCTCCATAGGTAAATGCTAGGGTTACTGGCAGGTAGAATTAGAAGTTCATGAACAAGAGGTACTGTGTGACAGCCTTGAATCAGAAGCTATTAGCCAAACACAAAGAGCCCCAAATTAGTGTGTAATTGTGCTGGAACAGATAACATAATAGAGGTGGCAAAAACAGTAACATTCTCCTTTCACAGGATTCAATCAGAATTCCACAGAACTGAGAAACTAGCAACTTTAAGGGCTGAGTTTATTGGCTTTTCTATAACAAGTTCCAATGCAAAGGTGACACAAAATTTGTTGTAGCAAAGAAAGCAATAACTTAAATTATGGAGATTCCCCCCTTACTTTTTTTGGGTAGAACATTTTATTGGTTTTATAATAAAATGACATTGATCAACTTAAAACCTGTAGAATGACAGTCACATGTAATAAGGAAAATTAGGCTTGGGCATTGTCAAATAACTGAATTGCTGAATGCAAAGCCAAGGCTTCAACTATCAATGACGGATGGTCTTCATGTCTTACTGTGACTGTATTCACCAGTTATGGCTTCCGGTTCCTGATTTCTCCCCAGCAAAAAAGGCAGAGGTTCTGTATGAGCAACTGAGAATAATATGAAGTGAAAATAAAATCTGTGCTACAGCAAGGCTTTAGAACTATAAATATGTACAGAGAGATTATAAGCCTTTAAACATCCACCAAATTTGAAAGTGCTGCAAGAAAAGTTCACAACAGAGTTCAAATTGTGCCAAACAGCCATTTAAGTGAAAGCAAATATCCAGGCATTTTCCTAAGCGGTGAATAGATGTGTGCCAGGATAGCTCTATTTACTAGGCACAGGATTGGGTTTCTAGGTCCATGTCCTGGTACTTTCCCCGGGAAAACCCACGTTCAGAGCAAATGGCCATCGGGGTTTCCACAGATTCCACAAAAGAACCACTCAGACATGGATATGAAAATCCTGAACCTGTGCCTAGAAAGAACAGCACGAAAGGAAGTATGGCTGAGCCCTTAGAGGCAGTCACTTCATAAGCTGGATGTAAGAATGAGCCATCACATATCTTATATTGCAGATATTATCTCACATCAACTCATATTCAATGGAGCCAGTTCATATTCAGTCATCAAGCACTTGGGACGAATCAAGCAAAGAAATATCCAATGATGTACATTCATGCCCTTCATGCTCAACATTTAACTGTTGAAGCATGGGAAGTCCCAACAAAAAATTTATAATTTAGGCAGAATATTTGGACTATTTGATATGTATTTGTATAATTTGGAACATTTAATGTGATTTGATTGGATTGTTAAAATGGGAAACTTAATAAAAATGATTAAAAACAAACAAACAAACATTTAACTATGGGAAAAGACAAGTAAATGACACTTCTTTAGGAGAGGTTCCTAAAACTGATTGGTCAAGAAAATGCAGTTGAGATTACTGTCCTAAACACAATTTATCACAATAAACTTCTTTATTTAAATGCATATAGAATCAAGGCCCTGAAGTAAAGAAATGACCATATATTGCACTTCTCTGCATTATAAATACTCAGACTATGAAATTCAGTCAGTTCTAGCATGGATTATCACAGATTTTGTGCATTTTTAAAATAAAAAAGCTCCTAAAACAAGCCAACTTTCTATGTTAAATAATATTAGCTATCAGTGTACTCAGAATATGTTTTTAATGTCAATATTTATACTCAAGTCTGAAAAATTAAAGAAGTATATTTTTAGTTCAAGGAAATATGTAGTAAGGGAAGATCTTAAGAGTTCCATTTCTTGTGTCAAAGTCCGTAGAGGCCAAGAGCTAAAATCACCAAGCATTTATTTTATTACACAGTTGCTATTTAAAAGATGCTGCACTAACAGCAAAGTCCTTTGGCAGAAGTAGATTGAAAGCACAAAGATTAAATTAATGCCTATCATGTAAGGTTGCAGTTGACAGAGCCCTTCTCACATTATTCACAACAGGTGTATTTCTTATTCCACTGAAGGCAAATGCAAAAAGCCTCTTTGAGTTAACTAGGAATATGAAGACACCCAGCATACGAATAATGCTACAATAATGCAGGACATGCTTCTACACAATATGCACCGGACTGTGCTATGACAAGAGAAACCTACACAAGGATAGATCATTATTGTCTCCCACTCAAGTCCAATGGACACCCCCAGAAAGGACTTATTTTGATTTAACGTAATAATAATTGCATGTCGATTTTCCAACAACAAAGTTGAGTTCAAAATGATTCACAACAAATATACATTTTCTTCATAAAGTATAAAGAACCAACCAAGAGAAGAACTTAAACAAACAATTCAAAAACATAAGTTACTGCAGTCAATGGAGATACAAACTCTTGCCTTGTTTTCCTGCTTGCCTTGTTTTCCTACTAGCCATGATGGCTATGCTCTCTCAGAGGCAGAATGCCCGTGAATACCAGCTGCTAGTAGGAGGAATCTTGCTTTTGAGCTTCTCATAGGCATCTGGTTGGCTACTGGGAGAGCAGGATGCTGGACTAGATAGGCAATTACCCTGATCCAACTAGCTCATATTCTGATGTTCTCTTTTCCAGACTACTTGCACATCCCACAATCACATCTGGCAAGGGCAATCTCAATTCTAAGTTAGTTTCATAGATTATAAGTCAACTCAACAAAGGGCATTTTGACACCCAACTCTTGCTAACACATGGTTAGTGAAACATCTACAATACAAACCTCAGTAGTCTCCACAAAACTACAAATTGCTTGTCTATTATAGGAGAAAGTCCTGGGAGTATAACCAGTTGCAATTTTGAAGAGCCATAGTTCACTGACAGAGCGCTTGCTTTCCATGCAGAAAATCCCAGATTTAACCCCTGGCACCTTTGCCTTACCCTCAACATACTGGATCTGACAATAGAGTGAATTTATATGCAAGGTACAATGCTCACTAGATTGCTTTGCAGGTCTGATCTTTTAATTAGCAAAGACATTTTGATGCCACCAATAGGCTCCCAAGAGACAGTAAACCATGGAGCGCTGATATGTCCACAAACACAGAATTTTTTTGCAGAGTAAAACAATCAGAAGCCTGCTAACTAAGACTACCCATCAACTCACTTTTCAACATGCATTCATGGGGCTTGTGAATTGGCGTTGAGGAAAATACAAATTATATTTTACATTTGAAATTAATGTTCTTCATCCTGGAGAAGAGTGACTAGTGGGGTGCCACAGGGTTCTGTCTTGGGCCCGGTCTTATTCAACATCTTTATCAACGACTTGGATGATGGACTCAAGGGCATCCTGATCAAATTTGCAGATGACACAAAACTGGGAGGGGTGGCTAACACCCCAGAGGACAGGATCACACTTCAAAACGACCTTGACAGATTAGAGAACTGGGCCAAAACAAACAAGATGAACTTTAACAGGGAGAAATGTAAAGTATTGCACTTGGGCAAAAAAAATTAGAGGCACAAATACAAGATGGGTGACACCTGGCTTGAGAGCAGTACAGTGGTGCCTCGCAAGACGAAAAGAATCCGTTCTGTGATTCTCTTCGTCTAGCGGTTTTTTCGTCTTGCAAAGCAAGCCCATTGAAGGATTAGCGGATTAGCGCTATTAGCACTATTAGCGGCTTTTAGCGGCTTATCTGCTGATCGGATCAGCTGATAAGCGGCTTAGCGTCTTAGAAAAAGGGGGGGGGGAACCAGCAGGAACTCCCAAGACATTGTCGTCTTGCGAAGCAAGCCCATAGGAAATTCGTTTTGCGAAGCACCTCCAAAACAGAAAACTCTTTCGTCTAGCGAGTTTTCCGTCTTGCAAGGCATTCGTCTTGCGGGGCACCACTGTACATGTGAAAAGGATCTAGGAGTCTTGGTTGACCACAAACTTGACATGAGCCAGCAGTGTGACGCGGCAGCTAAAAAAGCCAATGCAATTCTGGGCTGCATCAATAGGAGTATAGCATCTAGATCAAGGGAAGTAATAGTGCCACTGTATTCTGCTCTGGTCAGACCTCACCTGGAGTACTGTGTCCAGTTCTGGGCACCACAGTTCAAGAAGGACACTGACAAACTGGAACGTGTCCAGAGGAGGGCAACCAAAATGGTCAAAGGCCTGGAAACGATGCCTTATGAGGAACGGCTAAGGGAGCTGGGCATGTTTAGCCTGGAGAAGAGGAGGTTAAGGGGTGATATGATAGCCATGTTCAAATATATAAAAGGATGTCATATAGAGGAGGGAGAAAGGTTGTTTTCTGCTGCTCCAGAGAAGTGGACACGGAGCAATGGATCCAAACTACAAGAAAGAAGATTCCACCTAAACATTAGGAAGAACTTCCTGACAGCAAGAGCTGTTTGACAGTGGAATTTGCTGCCAAGGAGTGTGGTGGAGTGTCCTTCTTTGGAGGTCTTTAAGCAGAGGCTTGACAACCATATGTCAGGAGTGCTCTGATGGTGTTTCCTGCTTGGCAGGGGGTTGGACTCAATGGCCCTTGTGGTCTATTCCAACTCTATGATTCTATGATTCTATGATTCTTTTTATACCCACCAATTCTGAATTTTTTCTCTCCTGAATTTAACATTTATAAATTGTATGGTTTCATTTGGTCCATAATAGAAGTGAAACAATTACTGTAAAACCTAGAGTTAAACAATAATTCAATACTCCATACTTAGGAAAGAGCTATAGCTCAAAGCGGATGTGACAGTAACAGTAACAGGTTCAACCCACAGTATTTCCAGGTAGGGTTTAGAAAGGCATCCCATCCGAAACCCTAGAGATCTGTTTTCAGCCACTAAAGCGGTTGCCAACATGGTGCCCATGGGAATACAAGTGCCTGCAGAAGCATCCCTTAATGCCCACAAGGTCTGTCCCCCTGATGAAATTAGGCTTGAAAGAAACAGTCTATTTTAGACACCCACCCACCCCAAAAAGGTTGCAGAGTGTACATGGTGCCCACAAGAGTTTTTTCAGTTTGCTAATGTGCCTGTAGCCCCCCAAAGGCTGCCATATTCTGCATTAGATAGTACTGAGCTAAATGGACCAATGATATAACTTGGTGTACGGCACTTCTTATGTTCCCCAATGCTTGTTTTTAAGAAAATGGACATATTATTTTGCATCTCTGGAGAAGAAGAAAAAGGATAATTTTCAAATAACAGCTTGAAAGGGGAAGGAAACCTAGTAAGTTTCTCCTGTCCACCTGCCATTTACTGCTTTGCTTACTGAGTGGATGGTGAGGAAACCTGAAGAAAATATCCTGGCATGCAGCGGAAGGTATCTAGAGTGGTTGGGTTCTCACTCTTGTTCCTCCTGAGAGGGTTAACCTGATACTTCAAAAATGACGGAAAAGACTCCCAATTATATTGTGACACTGCACAGACCTAGCAGGCCGAGTAGTTACTTTATCCCGTTACATGCAGTTTGTGCAGCCTCTTTCAAATGCTCTCTCTTCCCTTCTCCCATTCTACACTAGCCCCCAAGCCTACCCATTCTCATAACAAATACAGATGATACTGAAATGCCAGACTTGGAAAGTTCAAGCTGATGATATTACTGAAGAGGTTCCCCACCCCCACTCCTGATAAGATCGTCATCAGCTCTTTGCTTTGCTCCTTTCCTCAGCAGAGGAGCAGCTGCCCCTGATTAATGTCCCTTTCTGCTGAGATTTTCCCCCCTGATAAATGCAAAGACACTTCATGCTCCTGACTGTTGGTTCTGTTAGCTATTTTGAGAACCTAAATATATATATATATAGTAACAGCACCCTGAAACTATGTTCAAACAATGATTTGGATATAATAATAATAATAATAATAATAATAATAATAATAATATATTTATACCCCAGCCACTCTGAGCAGCTTCCAACAAAATATTAAAAATACAATAAATCATCAAACATTCAAAACTTCCCTAAGCATAGACAGGGTCATTTTGAAACTGGAGTTCATTACCTTTGTTTAATATATATATATATATATATATATATATATATATACACACACACACACACACACACACACACACACACACACACACATACACACTCTTCTCACTTCTTCTCTTAGGTGTACTATAAGGTGTGTTAAATGTTCTACAAAAGTCTGAAATGTCTACATATGTATTGAAAATAACTGTTATTTTATTTGACATTGAAATAACACATATGTAGTTTACAATTACACATGGTAACTAACATAAAGTTGTGTTCAAATTTTGGGCATTTGGTGACAATCAGTTTCAACCACAGTGTCTGTTCCTAGCTATCCTTCTACCCGTACCCCTCTACAACAAAAGTTACTTTGTATAACCCAATATGGTATCATAACTCTTTATGCAGTATATCAACAAAATAAAAAATAAGCATTTACCAATATATACTATTAATAGGTAAGATATGAAAAAAGAAGAAAAGCAATGAAATAAACCAACCAGCCAAATGTGCATATAAGTTATAAAATGATCTCTTACTCTTTCTGTACTGACAGTGGCCTGGTTTGCATGTCACATTAAACCATGGTTTAACGTGAATGCACAATGATCTGCTGCTCCTGTGCTGCCAGAAAACAAGCCATGGTCTGGCTTGTCATTACATCCAAACACAGACTTGTGATTTATTTATTTCTCAATCAACCTTGGGTGGTAACCAACATTTGCTCTTGGTTTACCGCTCACTGTTTATTTGGAGGATGTAATGACAAATCAAATCCTGGCTCGTTTCCAGGCAGCACTTACAGCAGCAGGAACAGGGCAGAAATGAAGCACTTGCAATCTGAGCAGCATGCACCAGCTTTTAACTATGGTTTAATGTGACATACAAACTAGGCCACAGGCTGTACGGCTGCATATTCTCATGGGAATTACCATTATTTTAATAAAGTGCAAATGTGTTCTGTTTTCCCAAAAAGTGATCATTGCCTTTTTTCCTGGGCCTCCCTGTCTTTAACAATAGAGATTAGTTAACACACAATCGTAACATTCCGTTTTTATTTGCACCAGTCCTCAATTGACAGTTTTGTGACTTCTAGGTTTCTGCAGCAATAACTATCAGCAATCATACTATCCCACCAACACCTTATTTTCCTTTCCCACACGTTTTCTCAGGCATATAATATTACCTGTTGCACAAATATAAATTAATTGCTTCTAATTTCTTAAATTGTTTTTAGCATTTCACACCAAAAATTTGCATGATTTTGCAACTAGCAAATATCAACCAGGTATAAATTTAGAATTAGAACGGACTGTGTTCAGAGGCTACTATATATCGATGATGCCTTGCCAATTCACTTAAGACAGAAGCATCTTTTGTCACCTCTCCTTTCTGCAACTCTGTAGATTAAACTGGCCACTGCTTTGAGTTCAGTTTGGTAGACAACGTAGAGAAAGAAAGGACTTCACACAAGTCAACCATTATGTAGAGCACATGCTTTACATGGATGTGACACCACATTCAAACACCTCCAGTTAAAGGGCTTCTGGTACAGGGATTGGAAAAGACATAGTAGTGGGATATTCTGGGCCAGAATTGCCCAGTAGACAATACTAGGCCAAAGAACCAGTGGTCTGACTTAGTATACTGCAGCTTCATGCACTATTTGCCTTAAGACGTCAAGGCCAATCTTCCTGAAAGCTTTTTCACAATGTAATAAGCTACCTGATGAAGGTATGAGTTATATTATTGAAGGTTTTCAATACAAAGGTGAACATAAGAAGAGTCTCACTGTGACCAAACAGATGCCTGTGGGAAACCGTCAAGTGGGATCTGTGTACAATAACACTCTCCCCCTTTATGGCCTTCAGCAACTGGTATTCAGAAGCATTACTACCTCCAGAAATGTGATTTACAGAAATGTAAGGACACTGAACATTTTCCCTACAAGATACAGGATATCTTGCATTAGGACAGCGGGTTCCCCAGATGGTCTCGTACAGCTTCAATGATTATATGATCTCCGGTGCACCATCATATGATATATTAACTCAGCAGCAAAACAGCACTAGGAACACAAAAAGCTGCCTTATAATAAATCGAAACACTGGTTCATTTACACCATTGCCAACAGCAACTTTCTAAGGTCTAAAGCAGAGGTCTGTCCAACTCCTGCTGGCTGAGATCCTTTTAATACCAAGGGTATTCTGCAAACGAACCATCTGGTCTACTGTTGAGCTATGGGGAAGAAATGCCATCGATATGGAAGCTGAACAAGTTCAAAATTAATGTTTGGCACTTATTTCCTAATAGCTTTTCTTATTGTACACAGAAGGCCTGGAAGGGGGAAGTGATACAATTATTTATTTTTGCATTGGTAGCCACTTCCTACTAGAGAATGTTCCTACTGTGTCAGCAATCACTTATTCCCAAAGCTGTGAGGACCTACATAGGGAACAAGATGTATCTTCTCACATTTCTGTCAACAGTCCAGAGCTTGGCATAAATAGTGCTCAGTTGAAACACATTACAAAACAAGATACCAAGTGTCTGACAAAATCATTATTTCACTGAGAAGAAATATTATTATACTGTCTGCATGGCAATAAAAAACTTCTCAATCTGTTGTAGTCATAAAGCATATTCAACCAGGTGTGTGGAAATACATATAGTACAGTATCTCAGATATTACCAATATGAATATAAAGTGACAGATTTGGTTCTGGTGGCGTTTCACCGCACAACCACCCTAGACTAGCAAGGGAGAGATAAATTCAAGAGCTGTTTCTATGCACAGATAGCATGCTAGATCATTAGCCCAACATACAGGGGTGGACTCAGAGGTACCTTATGGACTGTGAGACACATTTGGATGTGAGGTATCTACATATCAAAGATTGCAATTTTATGTGCACACACTTGGGAAGAAATTCCATTGGAATTAATGGAACTTATGAGTAAA
Organism: Podarcis liolepis; assembly: GCF_965112155.1. NCBI lineage: Eukaryota > Metazoa > Chordata > Lepidosauria > Squamata > Lacertidae > Podarcis > Podarcis liolepis. Next base: position 21,876,598 of record NC_139560.1, read on the forward strand.
TGTGGATGGGCATGAGCAGCATGAAACCCAATTTTATAACACAAGATTTTTACTTCTCCTTTGTGAATAGTTTTGTTTAGTAAACCTCTTGTCTGAAGCAAAGGGGAAACTTCACATAGCCTCAGCTTATGTAACTCCAGCCTCAGGTAGCAGGAGTTATTTTGTTCACTGCTATTAGGAAAAGACTCCCCAATGGTTTTTTTATAAACCTTCTATTCATTTTTAATAATAATAATAATAATAATAATAATAATAATAATAATAATAATAATAATAATAATTTACTTATACCCCACCCATCTGGTTTCCCCAGCCACTCTGGACGGCTTCTAACAGGAGATTAAAAATACATTAAAACATCATTTTAAAAAACTTCCCTAAACAGGGCTGCCTTCAGATGTCTTCTAAATGTCAGATAGTTGTTTATTCCTTTGACATCTGATGGGAGGGCATTCCACAGGGTGGGCGTCACTACTGAGAAGGCTCTCTGCCTGGTTCCCTGTAACTTCACTTCTCGCAGCGAGGGAACTGCCAGAAGGTCCTCAGAGCTGGACCTCAATGCCTGGGTTGAACGATGGGGGTGGAGACACTCCTTCAGGTATACTGGGCCAAGGCTGTTTAGGGCTTTAAAGGTCAGCACCAACACTTTGAATTGTGCCCAGAAACATACTGGGAGCCAGTGTAGGTCTTTCAAGACCGGTGTTATATGGTCTCGGCGGCCGCCCCCAGTCACCAGTCTAGCTGCCGCATTCTGGATTAGTTGTAGTTTCCGCGTCACCTTCAAAGGTAGCCCCACGTAGAGCCCATTTCAGTAGTCCAAGCGGGAGATAACTAGAGCATGCACCACTCTGGCAAGACAGTCCACGGGCAGGTAGGGTCTCAGCCTGCGTACCAGATGAAGTTGGTAGACAGCTGCCCTGGACACAGAATTGACCTGTGCCTCAATGGACAGCTGTGAGTCCAAAATGACTCCCGGGCTGCGCACCTGGTCCTTCAGGGGCACAGTTGTCCCATTCAGGACCAGGGAGTCCCCCACACCCGCCCGCCCTGTCCCAAAAAAACAGGATTGTCTTGTCAGGATTCAACCTCAATCTGTTAGCTGCCAAAGAAACATGGAATAATAATCACCCCATCCAACATTCCCATCCCCCACCATCCAAGCACAGGTTCCTTGTAGGAAAACATTGTTCCAAAGTGTCAGGTGCAAGTCCAGTGAGTGGCATCGTGAATGATAGTCTATTGCATGTGTAACAAAAAAGACCCCCCAGTATTGATGCTAGTGCTGAACCTGACATCAGTGCTCTTGTGCCAGTGCTTCTCAGATCCCTGCATCTCAAAATCTTAATATAGTGCTAAAGAACATCATGCTATTAAAAACATGTGCACATTTTCAAAAGGACCTGTTCCATTTTTACTTGCAATTTATATAGCACCTTTCACTATGTACAGTAAGTGGCTAATGAAAAGAGGCGAGCTTCACAACAATCTTGTGAGGTTCATTGACATTTTCATTTCACAGAAGGTTAATCAAGGCTAAAATATATTTAAAAGTTTCCCAGGGTAACATCAGAAGTCCATGGCAGAGATAGTATCTGAACTTGGGTCTTCTAGATCCAAACTCACTCTTTTTCTAATGAGCTAGAAGGCACATTCAAGGAGGTTCAGATGGTCTAGGGCAATTATACAATTCCACATCATTTCTAAAGTCATGCACAGAGGTCCATGCACTAAGTCCTATATTAAAAATCTGTTGACTGTTTCAAGTTATTTCCCAGTTACAATGTCTAAATATAGGCACTAGTATTTTTAGGTAACTGTTTAAATAATACTATCCACCAACAAGACTCCTGTGTCACCATTATAAACAGTCTGTTCAAAAATGCATAGATGTAATGGAAGGTACATTATGTAAACACAAACTTCAACTTATATGGATTGTAGTGTTCTTTACATATAGCCTAGACAAACTCCTGATTAATATTACTTATTTTTCTCAAGCCTTATGGTAGACATTAGGCTTTAGTGAAAAATGTATCATCACACACTGTGCCAAATAGCAGGTCCATGAACATAGCTTAGTATTTTTTTCCCCTTCTCATATCTGCCCTAGAACCCTTTTGACTGACATTCTTTCCAAAGGATTACTGTCACAATTCCTAAATTCATTTTGAAGGCTAATACCCATTATTTGTGGTTAGTGTAATAAAAGAAATAAACTATGAATCATCTATAGCAGAACAAAAAGCAGTGATTTCAGCAACTTTCTGGTTAAGTTACAAGAAGTAGGAAAGTGAGGAAAATGCACTTTTTGATGAGAGATTACGTAGTCTTTACAATCGAGAAAATTTGGTTGCGGTTGCAGCAGAGGAATGTGATATGAAATTTTACAGTTGAAGGAGAAATGTCACAGTATTTTGATAAGAGAGCAATGAACTTTTTTCCCCTTGTGCCATTATCAGGGTGAAGTGAGCAAAATGCATCATTTATAACCCCCAACTCCACTATTATCTGCCGGTGAGACACTTGTTTTAAAACACATAAGGACCTTCCCCCCACCTCCAAGAATAAAGCTCTCTATGAGGCACGGCCTTCCTTTAAAGCCATGAAAGAAAGTTGACACTTGTGGGGGCCTAAGTTTCCAGGCAACCACACAAGGGCACTCATACACCCTCCGGGTCAAACCTCATCTCTCCACCACAGCTTCCATTCTCAAGTAAAGAAGAAGCATACAAACAGTATATATTTCCCTTTGATCACAGATACAATCAAAAACTGAGGTGGAAAGAAAATCCTGTAATGTTGAAGAAAGGCACTGTACTTGACTTATAGCATTTCTTACTTAGCATACTCTTCAAAAGAGAGGCAAACTAAAGAAAGTTTCTGAAATAAAGGTTTTCTTTATACCTTTGGATACATCCTGGACTGTAGTCTGATTCGTCCTGCTTGCATTTCCTCTATTTTACTGATAACTGTGAGAGGTATGCAGGGTTTTCCTTCATACAAAATACAATCAGAAATATGTAGGCTGATATACAAATAACTATTATAAGTTCATATTGCTAAAATAATCCTAAAATGTCTAATGAGGATAGTAGGATGTACATGTTTCCCCAAGCAACTGAAATTTCTGAAAGACAGGGAAAACTCAGTATCAATTCTACATTATTACAAAATTTAAAAAGTTGGGTGCAGCATGATAACATTAATGAACTGCAGCCACTGCCATGGAAGTGCTGGGTTCCCAGTGGTGTAGTGGTTACTTCTGAAGGACAGAAGCTCATCATGACAGCCCCACCCCCCACAATAGCCACCCCCCCCCAACGGAGAGTTCTAAGTGCAGGGAGCTGTATTTATCCATTTAATATTATATATTATGATCAGTAAATATAGAAAAGTAAGCTGACCTCCTTCTCTGACTTCTTATATGCTAATACGTCACAAACAATAGCAGGACCAAGTAGAGATGTACTCTGATGGGTGTCACATTTACTGGGAATACCAGACATTCTCAAAGAAGCCCCCCTCCTCAAATTCTGAAACTCCTTTTCCCTGCAGAAAAAATCAGCACCAACGCTTTCTAGTTTTCAACACCAAGTGATCTTTCTTCCTTTCCTTTACTTTCCTTTCCTTTCCTTTCCTTTCCTTTCCTTTCCTTTCCTTTCCTTCCCTTCCCTTCCCTTCCCTTCCCTTCCCTTCCCTTCCCTTCCCTTGAATTTTGTGTTTCCTGCACTCTGCACTTGACTTGTTCTACTCTATTTTAGCATTTTTTATTGATGGTTGTTTATAAAAAGGTTATGTAAATGTGTGAGGGATTTCAGTATGTATCTGAATGATTTTATTGTTTGACCTAGCTATTTTGCCTGGGAAGTGGTTAGTAGGTTTTATAAATAAATCAACAATAAAATGTGAAAGCCTTGTGATCACCTCATGGTCTTGTTATAGTAAGGAGGGTCCATCAGTTACCCTGGCACCTCAGAAGATGGTTTTATCACTCTTGCTCTGAAAAAAGTCATACAGCTGCACTCCCACACTGCACATGTTGTCCTAATTACTAGAGAGATCTGGATGAGAAATGCAGCAGAAGCCAATTTCACATATAAGGACATCTCACCAGTGTTACTGTGGCAGGAGTAGGCTGTGAAGGAGTAGGCCAGTTCTACAGCTACTTCTGGTTTATCCACTCTTTCCTCTGAGTGAGTGAAAGCAAGAATAACCTGTAGCCTTAACACATTTGCATATAGAAAATTAGGCAGTGCATCTCTATGTGCGAATAAGCCCACTGGCTTTGCTCCCTGTCATTTGTACCATGGAAGGAGTGCAAAATGCTGACATCAATCACAGATCAATTGGTCAACTAGTCCAGTGTTTCCCAACCTTGGGCCTCCAGCTGTTTTTGGACTACAACTCCCATCATCCCTAGCTAGCAAGACCAGTGGTCAGGGATGATGGGAATTGTAGTTCAAAAACAGCTGGAGGCCCAAGGTTGGGAAACACTGAACTAGTCAATAACAATAATAATTTAATTTATTGCATTAGCATACAGCCATAGCAAAATAAGACAATACAAAAATGCTAGAGACAAGCAACCAAGCAAAATTCAAGGCGATATTGCTGGCGTAATGACATTTAAATTACCCTAAGACTAGTCAAATCAATTTTTACTAGTCAAATCAATTTTTACAGAAGCTGAGTAAATTTTTACAGAAGCTGAGTACATATGATATAAGGAAGTGTCGTTCAAATATTTGTGAGGGAAGGAAAAATATTTTAAGAAATTAAGGAATCATAACATCATAGAATTGTAAAGTTGGAGGGCACCCCAAGCCCATCTAGTCCAACCCTGTGGAATGCAAGAATCTCAGCCAAATCATATATGACAGATGGCCATCCAAGCTCTGCTTAAAAACCTGCAAGGAAAGAGAGTCCACCATCTGTTGAACAGCTCTTTCTGTCAGAAACAAATAAATGGTATTAGGCTGGTGTACTATGTATGGAGTGTTAGTGGAACTGAAATACCTCTGGCGGAGCACACATCATGCTCCTTCTTCGGTAGTTTTCCATCTTTGGTCCCCACCCGGCACTCAGCTCTCACCTGTGGCTCCTAGAAGCTGTCAGCATGTGACAGCAGCCACACTCCAGGAATGACTTTGACTGGCCAGGTGAGAGTAGCCAAAGGGTCTCAAACCCTCATGAGTTAGGAACTTCCCCTGCATGTGAAGACAGGCTCTAGTGGATTGAGTGGATAGGACCAACAGCGGGTCCAATGGTCAAGAAGGTGATTTTTGCATGTGCTGTGGAGGGAAGTCAGGGGCAGATGGAGCTAGTCAGTCTGGGAAGGTAGCCCATCTAGGAGAACAAAAACTCAGGATTTCACCGCCAGTGCTACACCAGAAATTGTGGCCTTCTATTGGCATCACCCCTGCTATTCCCATTAAATTGTAATAATATCAGAACCTAGGACCAAAGACCAGGAATCACACTCAGCAGCAACACTCTTGATTTGCATCTGAAAGCTATATACTTATTTATAATGTTTATTTAATTTTATGGGTCTCATTTAAAATTTATCCCTAGGAATCAAACTGGCTAGGCTAGGAATCAAACTGCTGTAAGTAAATAAATTGGATGAACCAGTGGGATCTCTTAAACAGTACACATGGGGAAAGCACTGGAAAATCACTGAGAAACATTAAGTGGTGGGCTTATTTCTGCCCATTCCTGCATACAGAATGCCAGAGTTGAGCAGTTCCCGCACAAAGTTGTAGCATGAGGCATAAGGTTTGACTGGCAATATCTAGCTTACAAATTGTTTTCTTTGAGGGAGGTTAAGTTTATGTTTCAGCTTTCATCAAGTTTGCCCAGTAAACCTTGGTCAAAGATCAACAGTCTCTCAAAAAATAGTAATCACAGTAATCACTTCATAGTTATCACAAAATAACATAAGATACTAGGTTGACGGCTACACAATAATTTCATTGGAAGCAATGGTAATTACACAGTAAATCGTGTTAACGCTACTGCATTATCTCCTAACTGTGCAATTAACTCATGTAAGTACTGCATGCTACGTTTGGAAAGTTGCTGATGCCACACTTCTGGATCATAATTGCAAAGATAAGATAGAAACTTTCTTTAAAAATGATAGTGTGGCTAATATTATTCTACGGCTGCATCTCCCACATAGAAGAAAAGATTGCTATCAAGCTACTATGGAGATTGATGACTCTGAAAATATGGGAGCAGCAGGATGTCATCTGGAAAAGAAGCATAATATTGTTTCATCTATGATACAGGTTGTCACTCTGTTGCCTATTGGTTTATAGAGTTGTCTGCCAAATGGTTTTCCGGTAAATACTTAATCATCTTCATATCAGACAAACATGAGCTGAGGTGCAGTTATTCCCCATCCATTCATGTTTCCCAACTCTAGAATGAAGCTTTCCCAAACATTCAGAATATAGCACGTTTCCTCCTCTTCTCCCTAATGCTCCATCATCCTGTGAACCTCTTCCCCACCCTATAGAAACCTGTGACATATCTGCCAAGATGTGGGTGTAAAGGTTTACCAAAAAAGTGTGGATTACTCAGAAAACATGTGAATGGCATCCCACTTACTTCCTCCCCAGCCACCCTTTTTGCTTGAGCTGCCACGACCCATGGGTGAGGCAGTTTGATAACCAGCAGAAATATTGCCCAAGAAACACAGAGATAAATCAATTGCTTCAAAAGATAAAAATTACAATATTTCCCTTTTTTTAAAAAAGGGTGGGACAGGATTTATATTTTCTAAAAGCCTCCAGCACAGTGAGTATCAGGGCTAATGGGAGTTGTAGTTCGAACAGCCAGAGACCAATATAAGGTTAGAAAAAAGAAGTGTACTGATGTAAAGAGGTGGCAACCCTTGTTAGAGCAATATATTATATGGCAAATTCTCAATCTGCTATTGATTTAATGCCCTCAAGCTCCTTTCTCTCTACCTTCACTGGTATCTGCCTAACTCCCAAGTGATTCCACAGAAAGAATGAGTATGGTGGCAAGAGAGAGACCACATTCAAATAAATGTGACACCACCCAATTCAATTTTTCTTTCTCTCCATGATGAGTGAGAGAGGGATGTGATCTTGTGCAGACTAATTCAAGGTTTACAGTTCTCACTGTAAGTCCTATAAAGGAAGTGGTCCTCCAGATGTTGCTGGACTTCAGCTCTTATCACCCTGACCTTTGGCTACGCTGGTTGAGTCTGATTGGAGTTAAGAGTTCAACAACTCCCAGAGGGCCATGGGTCCACTGCTATAAGAGTGGACCCAGACTCCTGACTAGGTTCTCATGACTAAGAACTACAATCTTATACATCTACTCAGAAATAAGCCTACTGAGTTCAATAGGACTTGTTCCCAGGTAACGGGAGGATTGCAGTCTTAGTCTTGATCCAACCCTAATTATTTGTGTACTTCTCTAGTGTCATGCTTTAATTGTACTCATGCAATTCTTTACTCTGAAATTATTTATTTCCTTAGATGTTCACTGGGCATTCAAAATCCACACAGCAAAATAAATCTGCGAGACACCATTATATAACACACTTTCTGAGTTTTAGGCAGATATTAAAAATTCAATACAGCACTTTATGCACAAGCAACTGTGGCCCCCTTTTACCTGCAAATTCAGAATTTATGTAAAAATAAATGTTTATGGGATACTGCAGTATCTTCCTTTGTCATGTATATTTTTAGATGCAAGCACGTATTTTCTTCAGTTTTTTTCCTACTTTCCCCTTTTCACAATAATAATTTTTCAAAGAGCTTTCTGCGGTTTTGAACACCTTTTTTAAGGGCAACTCCACCTACTTTTTAATCTCCACTCATACTAGTTATGTGGTTATAAGAATACAAAGGAAACGGCATTATATCAGTGCATGACTCATTTCCAGCAAATCAACACACACACTTTCGATTTTTCATGCATGAGAGATGTATAAAACTATAGACGTTTGGGCCTTTAAAGGACAAAATCAGCGGTATTTGTAAGCATTGTATCAAAAACCATTACTGTTGTTAAAGCTAATTTTAGCAAATCAAACGCCATGTGATTTGGTAGGCATTAAGAAAGAATATACAAGGGACAGATTCTGGCCTGAGTTTGTGCTGCTCAACAATGTAAAATCAGCTTAGCTAGCTCCTGAGAATTCACGCAAGATAGGTGAATTATTGGATGATGCTGGATCAGTGTAAGTTTATGTTCCCAGTCCTAAGCATATGATGGGAGTCACATCCAAGAGACCTTGCCTAGAGGACATATAATCCGTTATAGAGGACAAAGCAAAAACTAAAAACTGGGAAGGGGTGTGTGATAAAAATACTATTCAGCTTCTGTTACACAAAGTTCATGTTAGACAGTCAGATACTCCAATGTTTCTATAGATCAAGAGGGTTTCACATTATACCCAGAGCTAATAAGTAACAGGCATTACAACGTAGCCAGCATTATATAAAATCAAGAAAAATATATATGTATACTTAGGATGGCAACTATTTTCTTCATCCAAGCTCCACCAGTGCCCATTTAACAAAAATTCACTCCTCTATTGCTTTAATTCCACTATTATTTCATAAGCTTATGGGATCTTTATAGCATTTAGTTTGCAAAAAGCAGGAAGAAAGTATTATAGGCAAAAGCTAAACCCATCAAACTAGTTGAAAGTAATCTGGGTAGTTAGAAAAACAGCTTCTTTGTAGTTTGCTCTGCTGCCCACTTCTGCACTAAGGGCACCAACTAATCAAACTGATAGTGAATATAAGATTGGAAACAAAAAAGCTTCATAAGGTTTGTTTAACTGCCCCACCACCGCCTAAAGAACTTTAAGGGTTGGGGGGAAGACATCCTTTTTGGATCAGATACCCATTATCAACTTGGACAGTGTGTGTCTGAACCACTATTATCTGCAATGATTTATGAGTGCAGGTATTTCTCTACCTGAACATTTTAGTGAAACCATAAATATAAGAAAAGACAGAAGCTGGGATTCAGGAAGAGCCTCAAAAAGCCATCTTCAATGGAATATTATTCTCATTTGAGTAAGGCTGTTATTAGCCATCTAAATCTAATTGATTTTTGTTGATGTTGAATGCCGCATAAAAACTCCTTACTATAAAATGAACACTTAAATGGTGACCCGTTAAAGGACTTATCTAGCACACTTTGCAGTTAAATGAAGTATATTCATCAGCTTAACCAGCATTTCACTACAAAGAAGCAAATCCAAAGGAATTCTAAGAGCACATGGCACTGTTCAGACATACAGGGTTTGCCCATCTGCTTCAGTGAAGAGGTGGTTTCTTGTAAGCATCCCAGCTAAGCATGTAGAGCTCTTTTTGACATTTAAGTAAATGGAAAGGAACACACATATGGGAACACTTTATGTGTAGCTTTAGATCAAAGCCTAAGCCCTTAAGATGCTGTCTAATATAAACTGATTTTTATTTTGTTAACCAATATATAGTGCCATTTAAATGAAGAAAAAACAATCAATAACACGACATACATTTTCTGTGGTTTAGCTAAGCACTGGGAGACAACTGTGGTTTGGTAAAAAGTCCCCATCAAATGTACATTCACAATGATGGATATACAACAATATGTCACAAAGTAAAATTAGTAACATTTTCCTGGCCATTTTATTGACATAAAATTAACTAGTACTCAATTGTGTCATACATCATTTACTCTATTTTGAACATTCAGGCTGTGAGTTCCACTGCATTCAGACATTACAGTGCCACAAGTAGCCAAAATGACACCATCCATCAACAAGCAAATCTATCCTGAGAACCTCAAGTTTCTCCGTAATGGCAAGCATGATCCACAAAACTGCCAAATGGGCAACTGAGCATGTTCAATGAGCACAGAATGCTGACTGACTGTTGCAGAAAAACTGATAGGAGGGAGAATGGAATATAATATTCAGGAGGAGGGCATGGCTGACTGGAACACTGAACAGGAGCAGTTCAAACTGCTACATTTTGCTGCAGGTCTTAATATGTCTGAATATGTTATCCTAATAATGTAGGCCAAGGACAAGCTTGCAGCTAGGTGCATAGTTTCCAAAAAGCTAACTACTGGCTTCAGTCAACCAGAGTTTTGACACAATCTGCTGGAAATATTGCTGCTCCCTTGAACAAGCACAATCTTAAAGTGGAAGAGAGAAGGTCTTATCAGGCACTGATGAACTGACCGAATGAATAAACTGGGTGATAGAGGAGTAACTAATTACAGTCTGGTTTAAAACTAGATTTGCAGTGGTTTGTGAGCCTATTCACATGACTTCTTCAGGATATAGAATGTATAAGAGACTTACTCCATATGCCAGCTCCAAGGATGTGGCTAGCCAGTTATGCAAATTCACCAGAAGGTACATGATTTGGGTTGCTAGATGAATGTTTACGATGCATAGGAGCCAACTCCTAGGGGCCAAGATCCCTTCAGCTCCCCCCCCCAAAAAAATTGAGGGGACCGAACCCCTCCAAAGTGGAAGGGAATTGTCAATCAAATGGTGTGTATGTGCTGCGTCATGTGATCGATTATGCAGGATGGGGCTTACATGTCCCGTCCCCCATTTTATTCAAGTTGGCAACTCTGTTATGATGTCATGCTAAAAGCTGACAGATAGACAGAGACCCTGATTCATCTGCATGGCAGGCCACTGGCTGGAGCCAGCACATGCAGGATTTCAAGTGGTTCGTTCCACACTTGGGATGCCACCACTGAATAGGCCCTTTCTTCTATATCCACCCATTACTCCTCAGATGTAATGGGCACCAGAAGAAAGACCTTCATTGACGGTCTTAGTGAACAGGCAGATGATAAATGTAGTTCTTCAGATAGCATCAAGGTGTCAAAGCTAGTTTAAATTGCACATGGAAATGACGAGGGAACCACTGTAGTTGGCAAAGAACAGGAGTAATTAAAGAGCCTCACAGCTAAATTTTGGACTAATTGCAGTTTCCAAACAATCTTCGAAGGCAACCCTTCATGAAAGGCCTTACAGTACACACAGATCATTAGGACCAGGCTCTCTCTTTCTAGGAAAGGTCACAGCTGGCGCAGCAGCCTAAGCTCTGTGCCACAGAGGCAACCTGTAACTCCATTGACAAAGAGGCTAAGGAGTGCTCCATTACTATGAACTCATTCTTTCAGGAGTAATACAAACCCGTCTAACACAGGATGAACACTATTAACAATAAAATAACCCAACTGGTCTCAGTCACCAGCTTTTAAACTGATATAGTACTTTGTATGAAGGCTACTTTGCTTTGAGTCAGAGTTTTGGTTCATTTAGCTCAGATTTGTGGCAGCAATAAAGCAGATGTGTTTGTTTTCACCTATTACCTGACCCCTTTAATTGGATTTGCCACAGACTTAACCTAAGGTAGGGTAGCCAACATGGTGCCCTCCAGTTGGCCAGTCATGATGGGAGTTTAGTCTAACAACATCTGGAGGGCACCACATTGACTCCTTCTCTTACAAATAATATTCTCTACCACTAAGCTATAGCCCTGGCATTGAACCCAGGGAGTTAGTTTGCAGTGGCTTTCTAACATTCATTAGTGTTGGAGACATGAACTGAAGTGAACAGAAACATGTAAATACCATGTCTCACCCCCATCAATATATATCAAAATAAGCCTTCTCATGTATTGCAGTATGGTGCAGAGGGTGAGAGAAAAATATTCAGCATCTATTGTCTTGCTGTGTCTCCTTACCGATTTTCCTCTCAGGAGAGAAAGGAACAATGAATTTGTATTAGATTAGCCCAGAATGAATGCCAAAAGGGAAACCAGGTATGATTGGAAGAGTTAAATTATTGGGATGCACAAGAAGGAGGTTTGGAATATCTTGTCAACTCCAGGGAAACATGGTTGAGAAAAGACCTTTTTTAAAAAAATAACACGACTGTAGCTTTAAGCACTCAAAGTAGATATATTCTCTACCCATCCTAAAACACTGTCATGACGTAGGTCAGGCATAGCTGCTACCATATCCCAATAGGCACACATATATGGAAGCACAGGGTTGGGTTGGAAGTACATCAAATGTTTCTCTCTTCCCATTCTCTTCTCCCTGTTTAATGCTATAAATGTATAAATCCATATACACACTTATAATTTCCTGTCCTTACGTGTGATAGCCTCTGCAAAAAGCCTCTACTGCTTATTACAATACTGTAATACATAAATTTGGTAATAACTAACGCAGTTAGCAGAGTGAAAAAGAAAAACCATCTTAAGACCGCATTACAGCCTTACTTCCTCCTAAAAGTCTCTAGATAAAGCAGCTGATAATGTAAAGTTCAGCTATCAAAAATGGCTTCATTAAGAACTTTAATGAAGCACATGGGAGCCATTTATTGACTCCTCAACTATTAAGATGTAACATTATTAGTGCTTTAATAGTATCTCCATTTTCATTTAGGAAATAACCAATCAAGGGATCAATGTACCAAAGACTTTATTTTCTGTCCCTTGGCTCAGTGAAAGCACTTTAAAAAAGTTAAAAAATACTAAAGGTAACTGCCCCCCTCCCCTCCCCACAGGTACCACATTGTACAGGCAATTTAAAGAAATAACAAGGAATTATAAAGGTCAATGGCTGCTGATCTACAGCATGCTGAAAAATTAGAAAAAGAAGAAAAGAAAATAAGTGAAAATTGTTAATGGTAATTCTACCTGCTCTGTTCGGAGTAAGAGATCGCTTTCACATCAAAGAAACCTACCTCCAAAGTATGCAAACCACCCCCCACCCGACCTGCTGTCAACCTGTGAGACATTTCTATTTCTCAGACGCCTTTAGAATGCAAACTACTGTTTTCTAGTAGTTCTCACAGCTCCACTTCCTTTGAGGTACAGATGTGTAGCCAAAGAGTCCAATCAGATAACACCCATTTACATATTTATAAAGACTCCTGTAAAATCTCGTATCAATTGTTGCTACTATATATAGTGCTTTTCAAAGTATCTTGTGGGCACAAGCGCTCCACTGCACCTTTCCCTTCAGGAGTCCTGATATATCGTAAAATGTGATTTCAATGTAAATGTGGCCCACATCACACAATCATACCACTTCACAAACTCTTTTCTGCTGGGGTAGCTTAAATCTAAACACACTCAAGCAGCTTGCTGCACTGGAGCAAGATTTCTTCCATATTTTTTAAAAAAGTAAAAAAAAAAATCCCCAAGACAACAATGCCAAGTGGAAAAAAAAATCTGAACGTTTTCTGCAGAAAGATGGGCCGTCTCCAAATCCTTGTGCCCTATCAGACAAATTAAAGTAAATCAAGCATGAAATGAAGCAGAAGAGCCCCGAGATAAGACTCCTTTAAGTCGTTTACAGATTAGGATAGAGAGAGGTGCATCTGGTCTCTGGCAGTGAAGGAGGCCAGTTTCTCATCTCACAATAGCAGCCTGTGTATAGGATTACCTTACCTTGTCACTGACAAGGGAAAAAGCGCCTGCAGAATGTCTCTAACTAACTTCCTAATGTTCCCAGTTAAGTTCCCTTATTAAAGTATTAACTGTTGCAATGATAGAAATAAATTTTGATAAAAACAAAATAAAAACAGACGCTACTCTGATTTATGAACTGGCCAAGCACTGATTAAACTGGAGTAGAGAGGGGGTGGTGGTGTGGTGCTAGCAAGCAGACAAGCCTCTTTGCTTATCTGTCAAGATTTTGCTGCTGGAGAGGTACAAAGACAACTTCCCAACTGGAATCGCTGCCAGAGCCAACTGACTGGTTAAACTGGTATTGTAGCTGGAGCATTTTTTTTTTAAAAAAGGCCTGTTTGTGTCATTGAGATGGGATTTCATGGATATAAACAGATCGTTTTCTGCAAGAACGAATAGTTCCTAACAGAGACCTATACAGACAATGCTTTACAACTGATGTGCTTCTATCTGCTGTGATTCTGCTGCTACAAACTGAAGAAGCCTCTTCATTGGGAAGTAGGCTTTTACTGGGAGGCGCTGGCTAGCTCACTGTTTATTTCCCCCCTTGGAAATATCCACAACCAAGCCCTCCCCCTTGCCACATCACGCTCAGAAACATAAAGCACAGCTGGCAAGGAGGGACAGAACCTTGCAAATGTGTATTCATGTCGTGCTGTGCTTGAACAATGAAAACGATTCATTCTCTGCAGATGGTCAGGCACACCTCTCATGCGACAGTATTCCTCAAGACGACTGGGCCTAAGCTTGCTATCATGTGGGGACAGCACGGTTCAGCAGGTGTCTCTTCCTGTGTGTGCCAGCAAGGAGTTAATAATGCTTCACTAAGGCATGTAGCTGAATGTGCTGGGCTTAGGTCCTTTAAAAATAAATTAAGATGTAAAACTATCTTGGATCTGCTGATGCTTCTTGTGAAAATAAGCATTAGTCCTGATTCCTGGCGAAATTCCAATGTGTGTTGCTATACTCAATAAAATGTCTTCCTCAGTTTAATTTGGACTCTGTGGCATTTGTTTCTATCACCTCCGTACAAAGTTGTTATATTCTACCCTGGAGAATGCTATTTGAGTCAAGGGTGAAATTATTTCTGTATTGCATGACTGTGTCTTTAAAAGCAACATGGACTGAAATGAATGCAAGCAAATGAAATTGTATGATAATACTCTTCAGCAAATGACATAATTTGGCAACAGCAACAACAAAAAGAGGTGCAGACAGTAACGAATTTAATATGCAAGGAAGCCTCCATTAGTCCCTTTCCCCATCACGAAACCTTGAAAAGTACTTTAGGCTCAGAAATAGTGACTGGTCCAAAGTCATCCAATAAGCTTCACAACTGAGCAGGGATTTGAACCCAGGTCACCTGTGTCCAACACTTATTCTACATCACAGTGACACAAAAAGTGGGTAATAATGTACTTTTGTTAAAGAAGTACCATCAAGAGTTCATAAGAAACCAAACTTATTTATTAAATAAATAAACAAACCCACTGCCTGTTACTTTACTTTACTTTAAAATGTTAAACGTTGAAAGGCAGTCCATTTAGAAAATAATGTTCTACATTTTTGTAGTAACTGTATCAACTATAAAGTTCTCAGATGAAAATACCTAGTATAAAGCTTTTTATTTATTTATTGAAACCGCAGAAGCATTACTATCAGAGCACAAATTGCTTCCAGACAGAGGAAACCTTAATTTACCCAACAAACTCACACACATTCATGTGTGTTAAGTGGGAGGTTATTTTTAACTAGGAAGAGCATTTGCTTTATGTTAGATAAAATATAAGTTAATATTTCAACTATCTTCCTTTTAGAAAATACTCACTGCTCAGCTGCATCATACCAAAAAAGCCACAGATGACATGACATGCATGGGTGATTTTTTATTGCTTTATACGTTTTATATCAGTGGGCTGTTGCAAAATTTCACAACATTAAAATTTGATGCTCATTTCCCAGTTCCTTATTTGTTAATATGCATGCAAGCTTATTATCTCTCCTCCACATTTTGCATGGTTTCTCATTAAATATACGTGTTAAGTGTACGTTACATTTTAATAAATTGAAGCCTACATAACTTGCACTCTTTAAAATCCATAAGCTCAATACTATGACTTTGCTCTTTAAAAAATAAAGCAAGAAACAGATAATTCTATCTGGAACACCCAATTACTGCTCATCAAGAAAAGAAACTACCATTCACCTACACCTTTTAAAAGTGCAATAAATGGCAATAATCTTGACAGGATACAGTTAGTTTATAACCCTATATAAGTAGGACATTGTGGACTGGGACATTCTCTCAGCTTAAGCACAGTGCTTCATAAAGAAGCCATCAAAAACACAAGCTGAATTATAAACATGTGTGAAAGGAAAATGTAAGGAATTATTACCAAAAGACTGAATGTTTTTTTCCTAATTATTGTACTGCCATTTTATAAATCCAAAGCACACCTGCATTTAGAATGCTGTGTGTTTATCTCATCTCAAAAGAGGTATTACAAAGCCAAAGCAAGAGAAAAGTATCAAATAAAATGATTGTGTGGTTGCAACCTTTTCCCTAAAAGCTGAGTTTTACTGATTTAGAACAAATGGGAGACAATGAATGGAGATAAATTATTATTTCCAACCTCCTGCAATCCAGGAATCTCAGCTAAAGCAGCTCTGGCAGGTGGCCACCCAACCTCTGCTTCAAAGCCTTCAAGGAAGGAGAGTCTGCCACCTTCCAGTCTCATGGAACTATAGGAGAGCTGGATTAAACCCCATGGGTAATCTAGTCCAACACCCTCCAATGCAGGAATCATAGCTATAAAATCACAGGAGATCTGGAAGGGACCCCAAAGGCCATCTGGTCCAACCCCCTGCAAGGCAGGTATCTCAGCTAAAGCAACACTGGAAGGTGGCCACACAACCTCCACTCAAAAACCTCAGCAGAAAGGGAATCTGGTGTTGGCTATGGAGCACACCATCTCAATGTTGTGTTCCTTTTATATAAGGAACATTTTGGGGGCCAGTATTTTCAGGCATTCGCTGCAGCCCACACCCCACCAAGGGGCCCTCTGCTAATCCTCAGACTTCCGTGACCCTTCTCTTAGCTTTTGCTTCTTGCCCAAGAACCTTCAGTTGCATTGTTTTCTCCTTCTAAGCTAGACCTAGAGCGACAGAGGGTAAACAGATAGGCTGTGTTGACAGTAGCAAGGAGGTAAATCTACTAAGGAAAGGCTGTCTTGTCCAAGGCCCTTCCAAAATCTAGTTTCAAGTCTGCACTTATTTGATAATACCAGCTATTAGGGCACAGAAGTCAGCAATGCAGGAGGTATTTTGATGACAGAAGAACTTAGATATGACAAAAATTGCCCACAACTTTACAGCATAATTCACAATGTTGTTTGAAGAGATACTGAACAGAAATTATTCCAATACAGTGGTACCTCGCAAGACGAATGCCTCGCAAGACGAAAAACGTGCAAGACGAAAGAGTTTTCCGTTTTTTGAGTCGTTCCACAAGACGAATTTCCCTATGGGCTTGCATTGCAAGACGAAACGTCTTGCGAGTTCTTGCGAGTTTGTTTCCTTTTTCTTAAAGCCCCTAAGCCGTTAATAGCTGCTAAGCCATTAATAGCCGCTAAGCCACTAATAGCCGTGCTTCGCAAGACGAAAAAACCGCAAGACTCGCGGAACGGATTAATTTCGTCTTGCGAGGCACCACTGTATGTAAAAACACTTTCCTCCCTAGTAGTTTTTTCTACTGAGAGTTGATCTGTTTATCATCTTAACAAGCTAACTCTCTTTAACTTCTTTTAAGACTAAGAAGAGAAATGAGGGATACACTCTTTCACAATGAAGGAACAATTTCTCAGAGGTAACTTCAAGGACTACAGAGACATAGGGTAGAATTCAATGTGACATCAAGTTGGGTATGCACAAGTAGAATGAGGTCTGCTTGTGTAACAAGGATTCCCTCGTTTCCTCCCTCTGTGAATCCCCTAAACCGGTTCTGGGTTTTCCCCAACCCTCCAGAGCAGATTTAGGGGGAATGGAGGATGCAGGGAGGAAGAAGGTCCAGTTGCACAAGTGGGCCTCATACCATTTGTGCAACAACTTAGTTGGATCTTGCCCATAGAGTTGGAAGTGACCTCCAAGTCCAACCCTGATACCAGCATAGAAAACTCGCTATGACAGCATGTCTGGTAAGTGGCCATCCAGCCTCTACCTAAGGATTTCTTAATGAAGGACAGACTACCACTTTCCAAGGCAACTGCTTGTGCCACCAGGAAATTCTTCCTAATGCTTAGCATAATTCTGGAGCAACAGAAAATAAATTTGGTTCATCATCTATATATCAGCTCCTCAAATATTTGAAGATGACTATCGTTTCTGAATCATCTGTTTCCAAGGCTAAACATAGACAACTTGTTTAACCTTTCCTCGTAGGACTTAAGTTTCCAGGTCCCTCATTAACTTTAGCTTCTATATGTAGTTCCATGCAGCTTCTGTGCAGGTGCTTGTCTGTTTTCTGGAAGCAGTAAGGGACTGAATGAGGACCAATAAACTAAAGCTGAATCCCAACAGGACAGAGGTGCTATAAGTTGGTGGCCTTCAGGTCTGAGAATTAAGTAGGCAACCTGTTTGGATAGTCAGCCAACTGGAACCATTTGCCACCAATTTTAAAGAGTCTTCACTGGTTGTTCATATGCTACTGAGGATAATTCAATGTGTTAGCACTGATGTAGCACTGATGTTAGCACTGATGTATAAATGGCTTAAGTCCCAGGTATCTGAAGGAAAATACTTATACTTTTAAGATCTTCTGGGAGGCCCTTCTTCTATACTCAGATGAAAGATGAAGTATGTTAATTGGTAGCCCAGTGTAGAGTCTTCTCGGTGGTGACACCCCATCTGTGGACTGTCCTCCCTCCCCAAGATACTGCTGACACTGTTTGTTTACCATTAGGCACAATGTAAATACGTGTATCTATCTATCATCTATCTATCTATCTATCTTTCTTTCTTCATTTGGGCATTTGGTAGGGAGCAGGACTGAGGTGGCAAGACCAGGTGTATTATTTTTTTTAGAAGTACTGTAGATTAAGTATGGTATGTTGAAGATATTAGCTCAATTTTAACGTTACTTAAAGGATGCTTTATTTTGAAGATGTAACTCACCCAGGATTGCTGTATGATGAAGGACAGGGTTGGAAATGAGTAAATTAATTATAAACAAATAATTGTTGCCTTCTTCTGGGCACGTTCTAGGATAAGACTGAAAATGTTTAGCAGATTTCATCTCAGTTATTCGTTCCTAATTCTTTGTGTAATTTTGTTTTGTTTTGGTGACTTTTAATAGCAGAACTCTTATGCCAGCACAGTGAGATGACTGCAAATGTGTGTAATGCAAACAGCCCTGATCATATGATCAATAATTCAATCCAAGTACTATACAGTCATTTTGGTTAAGTGCAAACAGCAATACCAAACACAGAGCAGAAAAAATCAGTACTTACACCTATCTTATGTTTCTATCTTCTATCATTGTAGTCTAAAATCACGTAAAAATAAACAAACATTCATTGAGTGGTGTCATTATTAGCATTGGAGGATTTTTTTTGTTTTTGTTTTTTGGAGTAATGCCCTAATACCACACTATAGCTGCTTGAAATCAGAGACACAATAGATCTCTCTCTCCTGCCGCCACCCCCCGCTCTCTTCTAACCAGTAATGCACTCTGTGCTGTACAACAAAACATTCATGTACATCATCTTGGTATTTCTAGAGGCTGGCATTTCCAAACTTGACATTTCCCTTGCCCCGTAGGTACATATCAGATTTGTGGAAATGTCTCTGATATGGGAAAGGATATTGTTATATAATGTGACAACTATATGCACTCTTATCTTATTAATTATAATGGTTGATTAATTGCTATTCATTTTCACAAACGAGAAACAAAAGACCCTTTGGGAAGCTATAGGTCTAGATTCATCAGTAGCTTCAATTATTTTTTTTAAGGACTAGAACGGTGAAATATAGAGGAAGTTTCAAATAATGAAACATATTAAGGTTGAATGATCCAAGTACATCATCTCCTTCAGGGATGATGTTTAGGTTTGTGACCTTCATCAGGATACGATCAGAAAACATTTTAGATCTCTATATTTTAAGACTCATCGTACCTACAAACAATGGCCTAGGATGGAAGGCACCAAGCACTGAGACAGTGATGTTTTGTGTGTGCATGCGTGCATACGTGCGCGCGCGCACACACACACACAATGCTGCAGGTGACAATGCTTAAAATTGGGAACAATGTTTTGGAGAACTCATCTCCCAAAAACTCCATCAGAGGGAAGCCAAATACCAAAACTATAGTATACAGTGGCAGTGGGCCAAATATCCCCTCCTGCTTTCAGGAGACCAGTTTGCCCATTACAAAAATAGGGAAGCTTCAGCTGCTTTCTGTGGAGCAAGCAAAGTCCAATGTTTTGAAAGGTATGTGTGTCTTACCTGAGTTGTTTACACTGTGGTTAGGACCCCAGACTTTCTACACTAAATTTTTTTTGCTCTACCTGTTGTAGCTGCAAGGCTCTCCATAGCACTGTATTTTCTGACCTATTTTCACTTTTTAAAAGAATGAATGAATCGTGGAAGCAATGAGCATAAATTTCCCATCGGGGATCCTGAAGGACTCTTGCCCAAAGGATCAGGTGGTATTACAAAACATGCCCAGAAGAGCCATCAGACTTAAGCAGTTATGCTGCAAGAGCTGTTCTTACTAGATCCTGGGTCTTTTGTATCCTATCCTGTGAAAAGAACACCTTGGCCTGCCAAGTGTTGATTTTGTATGGAATAGTGAAGCAGTTTGAGCATCAGATATATAAAACGATATTTCCCTTTTATAGTTCCTGCAGGCAAAGATAATTCATTATCTGAAGCCTGAGTTCTTTCAGCAGGGTGGGAGGGTTCTCCTGCAGCTTTCGGGATCTTAAAACCCCATATGGGAGCTTTGAAGAGACAGTTCCCAGTAAACAGATTATCTTCTTTCTTCAGTCTACTTTTTCTAGTCCTTCATTTCCCCCAGAATAGCATCCAGGGCTTCCCAAAAAAGCTTAGTGTCATGAAAAGGAACAACTTCCCAGGATCTTGGATAAGCTTACCAGTAATGCAGCGAAGTCTTCTTTTGCATACATGATCCTGGCTGAAAGCATGTAAAGAATCACCTGGAAAACTGCTAGAACTTCCCTCAACTCATCTTTTGTTTATCTGGGAAGCGCTGCTGGTTACCTGTGCTTAAGCAAACTGCCCAGGTAAAAGGAGGCCACAAGGAAGCAGAAAGGGACTCTAAACTCTATACCGGTGGTTCCTAATTAGGGGTCCGGGAACACCTGAGGGTCTGCAAAACATACCCAGTGGGGCCGTGGCCTCACCCCAACATTTTTTTCGTAAATTTTTGCATAGTAATACCACACATTTTATGGTCTGTTTTAGTGCTGTGCAATTTTTCAATATATTGGCCAAAATTGGTTTTGAAATCACACCGCGATAACGATTTTGACCCGGCAATATATCACTCTTCGCTTGAGGGAGAACAGGGCAGCCAATTTGAAGGCACTG
This sequence comes from Podarcis liolepis, assembly GCF_965112155.1. NCBI lineage: Eukaryota > Metazoa > Chordata > Lepidosauria > Squamata > Lacertidae > Podarcis > Podarcis liolepis. Next base: position 21,897,711 of record NC_139560.1, read on the forward strand.
CAGATATCACACGATGATTTCAGGCGATAACGCTGCTGATCCGAGCTGCCTTCCCTCACACTGACGGAAAACTGGGCAGCTCATTGCCCTAACTTCAAGGCATTATGGCACTACCTCCCCCTGGCACTGAGGCAGAACAGCTTTTCTCAGTCAGCAGGAAAGCAGCAGCAACCACAGTGGATGTGCATCTTTGCTAGCTGCCACCGCTGGCTGCCCCATTGACGGCAGCTTGATGCTCCTCCCCCATCCCCTCAAACAATGTGGTGGAGATGACCCCGCTTCTTCTCCTCCCCCCACCCATCCAATCTCTGCAGCTCCTTCTTCCCTCATCCCCACGCCCGATCTGCATGCACTCCACCTGCCCAATCTCTGTGACTCCTCCTTCCATCATCTGCACACATTTCCAATTTCAGACACTGTGGTATTATCAAAGTATCGCAATGTTTAGCTGCTGACATATCACAATGTTGAAAACCAGATATCACTCTGCCCTAGTCTTTTTTTTAAAGTATACCTAAGATCTTTTGCTTATTAGGGGATACCCCACATTTTGTTCAAAAAATTGCTTTGCAGAGGTAACTACCATAGAGTTATCAATTTTTTCAAAAGTAGGGGGTCTGTGGCTTGTCTTTTGAAAAACAGCGGTTCCTCAGTAATTAGATAATTGGGAAAATAAAAAATTCCTTCCAGTAGCACCTTAAAGACCAACTAAGTTAGTTCTGTGTATCTGAAGAAGTGTGCATGCACACGAAAGCTCATACCAAGAACTAACTTAGTTGGTCTTTAAGGTGCTACTGGAAGGAATTTTTTTATTTTGACTATGGCAGACCAACACGGCTACCTATCTGTAACTAGATAATTGGGAACCACTGCTCTATACATTCATTTTCAGGGATTCCTAGTCAAGTAATCAGTCAGATAGAATGACTGGAAAACTGACGAACTCTGTCACTGCAACACCTGCTAGAAGAGGTTTTAGCCTCAGAGGGCAATGAATAATGTTTTGGAGCACTTGCATATGGTTGCAGCCAGTTCTGCTGCCTGGGGGAAAAGGAAACGGGAGAAATGAAATTGGGAGGCTGGGATTTATGAGTGCTCTACGGAAAGGCTGCCTTGGATCCTTTTAGTTTCTCCAAGGAGGATCCTTCCACTTTCCTTTTATCCTCAATTAACTCTGGGATCCTAGGATCAATGTCCTGTGGGGGAGGAGAGACATGGAGGAACAGGTACTCTTGGCTAGTGCCATTCATAGCTTCCTGCTCTGACAACACTCCTCTTCTTGGCTGAGAGTTACCTCAGTGCTCCAAAAGGGCTGCCAGTTGGTCCATCAACAGACTGTGATCATTGGCTGCTAAAAGAAAACAAAGATGTTCATACTCTACAACAATGTTACATTAGATCTTGCCCATTGCCTCTTGGTGCAATGAATCAAGCCACTGGGAATTCAATTTGCCAGATACCTAGAACCAATGAATACTAACTGCAAATTACTACTACTACTATCTACTGATGCAAATGCTCCTCAACAAGTCCTTCCCTTCACAATGTTAAGTTCTGGGAAATGGGGTACCTTACAGGGAGCTTAACCAAGCTTGCCCAAACCACTGTCTTAGAAATCTGGAGGTGAGGCTCGGGAGGAAATAGAGCTAATTGTGAGGCAAAGTGGGGACAACTCACTCATCACTGGCTTTAAGCTGGCAGCTGTCTCTTATAATTATGGACTAATGTCTTAGCTCCCTAGATCTATCATTTCCTGAAGCAAAAGCCAGTACTTATGTGGGGCTAAAATCCTCCCTGGAGGAAACTGATGTGAGAACTTCTCACATGACCTAGCCACCCTCAATTATTTTAGTAATATTACTGGAGCAATGTTGGATCCAGTCATTGAAACCTTACTGCTCCAATGATGTAAGAATAGGTCCGAAATAAGGTTGTGATCAGTACTGTGTAAAGCATTACTAGTGCTTCCCAGGACTTTGAAACAATGCTTTGGTTAAGACAATTTAAATGCACTGGTCTTATAAGTCACAGAATCACATTAGTGATTCATGTTCAGTCTGTTATGCATTTTGTTATCTCTAAATTCTTCTTGCCTATTCTACTGCCTACCCTGTTAGCCTCTATTTTCTACTTGTGCATTTGGTTACACCTTATCAAAGAAGGAGACTAGGTTGGTCTGGCATGATTTATTATAAAGACAATGCACTGAGCTTTTGATGCAAGAGATCAGCTGATGGGGATGATGAGAAGAAAAGGCTGGAACTCTTTTACTTGCTTTTTGATAAATTCAGCTAAATATAAGCATATGAATATGGACTGAAAGTGTGTGCTTATGTTTCATGATGGCATACGTTAACATTTCTCACTGCTATTCTTTTTTTAAAAAAATCCAAGTTTCCTGTGTTCTGGCTTATCTCTCATGAGTGCTAAGATTCAGGGAGCTAAAATAGGCCTTTTTAAATTCCCAAGTTTTACCAATGAAGCTTTAAAATTTCATACCATTCAACATCCAAAAGGGATACTGGAGAATAGACAGGTGTCACATAGGAGAGAGAGGGTTGTATCTTTAAATTACTTTCAACATTGTCCCTGCATGACAGCCGATTCATATTTTCAGTCACTGAGGCAGGAATTCTCCCACCGACACAACTATACCCTTCAACTTCACTCTCATGAAAAAGCCTTTGCCTCAAATGGCCACTAAGACCATTCTAAATCAGCTTCAGACATTGCTGCATCCCTATAGAAAGCCCAAACCACAGAAAATAATTGTACCATTTGGAAACACCACTCTTCATTAGTGGTGGCAGCCCTCATTGGGAAGGGAAGCTCATTATGTGATGGCTTGATTCATATAGCAATGCAACCGGAGAGTAGGAACAATGCCACAGGGACTTGGATGTAATATCGGACATCTTTCAACTTTACAGTGGTCAGAGGTTAGTAAGAGTAAATGTGTGTGGGTATGTGCAGTTAGAATGCAAAAATATAGCAAGCAAAATAACAAAAAGAAAATATGGGTGTGAATTCTATTTTGCGGACATGTTATATTTGAGGAGACAGAGGAGGAAAAAAATATTCAGAAACAATTGGGTTCCAACACCTTACTTCTCATTAGAGGTATACAACTATTTGTCTTTCTTCTTCTGCCATTAATTACAAATAAATTCATCTCTCTCTTCTGAAGCCTGAAGTTCGTTGTTGTTGTTGTTAGATGAGTTGAATTCAAACTCCAACCAAAAAAGATGAGACTAACATTGAAATTCATCTCACAGTCCAGAATTTACTTAACGGCCAGCCTGTGAGCTGTGATAAACGGAATGATGATCCGGCAACATGTCTTTATCCATGGTTTGCTTTAATTAACGCCGGCTTGTTTGTTGAAAAGATGATTAATATGCCAATGAAAATTGCATAATTGAATACCAGAACACTGGCACAATCAGAAAGACACATGCAGTTTTTGATTAACATTTATTATTATTACTATTATTATTATTATTGTGCACTTTAATGTATGCTTCTCACTATGAAATGATGCAGTTTTTGACCGAGAGGTGAAGGGAAGCAAGAAACAGATCAGGAAGCTCCATAGGCTAGTTCAATTTAATGCAAAGCATGCTGAAATGGTTCCTAAAAATCAACTAGTCTTTTCAGATTAAAAATATAAGCATTCTCAAAAGATCAGGAAAGAAAAACTGGAATGAGTGAAGAATCATAACAAATGAGTTATGAAAATAAAAACATATATGATAGCAGTATACTATTATATTATATATCATTTATGTAAGTATGTCACTTAGTTATCGGCTAAACCAACAGAATATACAGTATATATAAATAAATTTTGATATAAAAATGATCCTTATAACAATTTATAATTTAGAATAAATAAAACAACACTATCTTATTATGAGATCATTAACCTGCAATAAAACTATTAACAATTTGAGATCTAGACAAATATAAATCTAGATTTATCATCACTGTAGTATTTTGTTGATGTGTTCAAGTTTCCTTGGTATCTGACTCATATAGGACCCAAAAGAAAGGAATAAAGACCATATCATCTTTGGACTACCAAGTTGCATAAACAACATACATTTAAAACACATTTGAAGCACATGGCATCCCTCAAAGAATCCTGGAAAATATAGTTTGCTAATGGTATTGGAAATTATAGTTCTGTGAAGGGTAAACTAAAGTTCATAGGATTCTTGGTGGGGAGTCATGTGCTTTAAATATATAGGGTTTATGCAGCCCCACTCTTCCTTGCTAGGAATAAGAATAGTCACTCAAGAGTAAGCACACCAAACGTATATTAAGGTTAATTATATTAAACATGCACCTTGCAGCTGCACCATCAACTCTTCATAGTAAAGGATAGCACTGTCTAATAGAATAGGCACTTCTTCTACTGATCTCCAAGTGCAGAAAATAAAATAAAAAATGACCACAAAGTCTCTGTCCAAATATGCATAAGGCTGCTAAGTAAACATATCCCAAAATAGAAGCAGATTATCAGATTTAAAAGCTGGTTTGTTCAGTAAAAGTTGGCTAATAATTTGGGGTTGCCTATTCGCTTCTCCATAGGGATGCGTGTGGCGCTGTGGGTTAAACCACAGAGCCTAGGACTTGCCGATCAGAAGGTTGGCGGTTCAAACCCCTGCGACAGGGTGAGTTCCTGTTGCTCGGTCCCTGCTCCTGCCAACCTAGCAGTTCGAAAGCATGTCAAAGTGCAAGTAGATAAATAGGTACCGCTCCAGCAGGAAGGTAAACGGCGTTTCCGTGCGCTGCTCTGGTTCACCAGAAGCGGATTAGTCATGCTGGCCACATGACCCGGAAGCTGTACGCCGGCTCCCTCGGCCAATAAAGTGAGATGAGTGCCGCAACCCCAGAGTCGGCCATGAATGGACCTATCGTCAGGGGTCCCTTTACCTTTATTCTCTTCTCAAGGAAAAGGGTTGTCTCAATAAGCATAGCCAGCAAATACCCAAACTATCCTAATTGGTCTTTGTCTGCCACAATGGATATGAGTCCAAATTTCAGATTGTAACTTGCATTTTCCCCACTATCAGTCTTCATATTTGTGGCTACTATACCAACTGAAGGTAAAATATATTATTAACAAACTCAACCAAGTTGAGTTTCTGATAACCGAAGCTGGCGATCTAGACAAAAGTTGTGTTTGTCCCAAACATGAGGTATTTTGTCAGAGAAATAGATAGCAAATTCAACCCAGACAACAAAACTGTTGTTCCAGCTTCTGAGAATCAAAAATTTACCAAGCTGTTTACTACCCGGAAAGGTTCTGTTTGACAGCATTTCACAAATATTGAAGCAATAAATAAAGGTTTGCTTGACACAACTTCAGAATGATGTTTGTACCATCACTGACACATGTTGAGACAATCACACGTTTTGGTTGTCAAAAGACACAAGTCAGCACTCTCTCTGCAAAGAAGCTGGAAGTAAAAAAGGAATAAGTAGAATGGGCTTGCTTACTCCCACTCCTTTTCCCTCATTAGCCAGTCAGTGATGGAGGGCAGACTATGATGGAGGTACCCACAGTTATAAGTAGCAAGAAAACTGGGTGCCCCACTTTTCAGATTTCACTTTTGATGGCAAGGGTAATGAATACCTACTAGATCTGCATGCATGCATGCATACACTTGTCTTTCTGAATGCCCAAATAAGATGTATAGAGTTCTTGGTTGCCATGATCTGACTCAGTACACTGCTACATGCCCAGAGCAGAAAGCTCTACAATCTCACATCCATTGTATTATGAACTGTATTGGGAATTTCAAATTACGGAAGTATAATATAATATAATATAATATAATATAATATAATATAATATAATATACAGGGGAAGAGCAGGATACAACTCTTAACTTCCTGGTTCAGCTTCACAAGCCCTTGCACACCATGATGAACCCATGTCACAGGAGCAACAGAAGCCACCTGTAAGCCACAGTGTGAATAGCCACAGTTAGCTTGCCATTATAATTCACCAATTATATTATCAGTGTTAAAATCTGTGAGTACAACCCCAAGAGTTCTGGAATCCAACTAGTTCCAATGGCCAAGGATGGAGTCAACGCAACTGCTACAGCACCAACAACAACAAAAAAGCAGGAAATCAGGTTGATCCCTCAGAAGGAAACAGACTAAGCAGAACAAGAAAAAGTATATGGTACAAAGAAAATCTATTGATCCAACAGAGTAGTCAAAGTTCCAATGTATTTTGGGTTCTCCAGGCTTCCTCTGGTTTTATAGTTACTCCCAAATGCAGCTATTTGGAAAATGGACTCAACTAAGCTCTACTGCTTGAATTTAAGGCACTACTGACTATGAAGTTCCTTGTTTGACCACAATATTCCCTCATAGCCTCATTTGCAAGAGATGTTTATGCTACCACCAGTTTTTATAGCTCCCCAACCACGATAATAAGAGCAGTCAGGCATTTTAACAAGACAGGTTCTGGGAGATAAATGGCAAACTCAGTTTTAGGTATATTTCAGAAGTCAATTGCTCTAATTTGGATATGGGATACAAGAGACTACTCCCCATTGTACCCTTGTCAACCTCACTCCCTTTACACCTGACCAAACCCCTTCCCTTTACACCTCGCACTCCATGTTGCCAAAACACTCCTTCTCCTTCACTTTGCTAACATTTCCAGCCATTCCTTCATGTCTCCTGACTCACGGTCCCAGTGCTGGCCTGAGGAATGTTCAGATTCAGATGATTCTCCAGTAGCTCACTCACTTTTACACTGCTCTAGCCTAAGGATGAAGGGACATGGGTGGCGCTGTGGTCTAAACCACTAACCCTAGGGCTTGCCAATCGGAAGGTCGGCGGTTTGAATCCCTGTGACTGGGTGAGTTCCTGTTGCTTGGTCCCTGCTCCTGCCAACCTAGAAGTTCGAAAGCACATCAAAATGCAAGTAGATAAATAGGTACCGCTCTGACGAGAAGGTAAACGGCGTTTCCGTGCACTGCTCTGGTTCACCAGAAGCGGCTTAGTCATGCTGGCCACATGACCCAGAAGATGAATGCTGGCTCCCTTGGCCAGTAAAGCGAGATGAGCACCGCAACCCCAGAGTCGTCTGCAACTGGACCTAATGGTCAGGGGTCCCTTTACCTTTAGCCTGAGGATATGGTTCTTCCCTCATCCTCGAAATCTGAGGATCAGGCCTGGCCCAGGACATGAGACGAACCACAAAATGGCGCACACACCCCAACTGGGGAAGAATGGATGAATCAAGATCTACATCAGGAAGAAAAGCAGGGGAGCTGAACCAAATCAACCTTACCTGACAATCAAAGTGGGAATCAAAGGTCATCACAGGGGGTAAAGGGACCCACGCTGAATCCCACCAGGAGACCCCGGAGGGCAGCCCATGACCTTTCCTCCCTAGGGGAGGGAGGAGATCAGAAGTACCTTCTATTTGCCAAGAGGCTGCTGTAGAGGCAGCATCGGGGGAAGGCTGCCAAGGAGGCGGCGGATCCTCCAAGCAGTGGCAGCTGCTGTGGGTGATGCAATCCATGGAAGCCAGATTTGCTGCCCCTGTGGGTCCTGCTGTACGAGGCAGATGTCTAATGAGTGGGCCAGCCATGCTAAGGATGATTCTCCTGAAGCCTCTCTTGTTTCACAATCACACAAGGGCCTGCAACTGCAGAACAGGCTGCAAGGCCCTTTATATTTTACAGCTCTCTTGGGGACTAGAGTCACTGGAATCCAAAACTTAGGGCCATAGCCAATGTTCCTGTTTTGCTAGCACAGCAGACTTGCACTAGCAGAACAGAACTTTCCCTTCTCTCCTCTGTAGGGCTTTGCATGCCCTCAAAATAATCTCCAGAGCTAGTAGGGTCAACTGGGAGCTGTGCAACACCTGATTTGCCTTGTCTTGTCCCTGGACTGAACTAGATTGCTATCAATTACTACTCCTACTGTAGGTTCCAAGCCCCAGCATAACTAGCTAATGATGCAAATCTATGCTGGAGGGCTGGGCACCCTCAGGAACAGCATGGTAGGTGCTGCTGTGGACAGAAGAAGGGGAACTTGGCAAAAATTGCCTCTTCCCCCTTTCTCCAGCAGGAGCCACTCTTCTGCACTGGAGTTCTTTTCACCACTGGAAGGTGCCCTTCTACTGCAGAGTGAACATTCTGGATCTTTTTCTGGATTTCTAATAAAAACCTTCTGACAACAGATTAATCCATATCTTAGAAGCTCCTCTTATAATCAGAAGGGTTTCCCTCTCCCATGGAATATGAAAGCATACAATTCGCATTAGACAAGGCTAGCAAGGAATACTTACTGTTGTAAGAGGCTACTGATGGCAGGTAACAATATACTATTATAATCACAGACGTAAATACACCATAAGTATAATAACTAGCATGTGGTTACCTACCATACTATTTGGTGCACAAATAAGAATGCGAGTGACTTGTGGCCATTGTGGAGCCATGACTTATGCAAATAATGAAATGAGATTTGAGAGAAAATGATAGCACAATCATGTAGCATACAATAGGCTGAAAAGTAGTCTTCATTGTAACTCTATGAATACTGTAATAGCTGCTCCTAGAAGTCACTACAAAAAGCATCTGTCTAAACTAGAGGTCTTCAACTGGTGGGTCTTCATGGACTGGCCTCAGGAAAGTTGCAGCAATGTGCAGCTGCTGTTTCATTCATTTATGAAATAATTTCAAAACATTTTGTTATAATCAAATTGTCAGGCCTGTTCTTTTAGGGCACATTTTTTATTTTTAAAAGATGGAGTAATCTACTACATGCAATTTTCTAATATGTATGTATCAATGAGTGTAATGGTTGTTTTAAAAAACTGAATCTGAAAATCCCATGTTATAAAACTGAGAGTTAAAACCAGGTCCCAGATCTGAACAGATTGAAGACCACTGGTTTAATCCTAGTTTTGGTTATGCATGTTCCCCTTTGAGCTTTTGAGATCTATAAAGTCCATCTTTATCAATGCTTCAGTATCAAAACCAATTTATTGCTTTCATCTCAAGATCTGTCCCTTGGTTTTGTTTTAACAGAAAATATCTCCATGGGGATATAAAAGCTGCAAAGACAGCTAATTCACACATCCCTCAGGATGTTCACATTGTCAGGAGTTGACAGTGCATGATTCCCATAGTAATAAATGATTATGTTACAAATGTTTCTTAAATAAAGCCTAATTAAACTTGTAAATCCTAATATTAGGTTGTACCCATTTATAGGAAGCCGAATTATCTGGCCCTTTGCTTTGTAGGGACTACACACACACACACACACACACACACACACACACACACACATTATTGAACTTACATTTTGTACTACAGTATAACCTTAACATGTATTTGTCCCCAGTGGTACATTACCTTTGGGGTCTGGTATTGCTATTTTGTGGAAGAGGCTGCGCCTTTTGAGATTTCTATATCCTTTCTGATGTACAGAGCAACACTGGCCACAGCAGACCTTCCCTTTTACAGTGGTACCTCTGGTTGTGAATGGGATCCGTTCCGGAGGACCATTCGCAACATGAAAGGAACACAACCCGCAGTGGTGCGTCTGCGCACACACGGGTTGCGGCTCACGTGATGTCATTTTGTGCGTCTGTGCATGTGCAAGCAGCGAAACCTGGAAGTAACCCTTTCCAGTACTTCCGGGTCGCCGCAGGATGTAACCTCAAAGAACATAACACGAAGTGGACATAACATGAGGTATGACTGCATCCTATAAAGTTTGCATCCATAGGTAACCATATCACACTGATTTTCTCCGTTCTACCATGTTTCTGGGAGGAATTCAGTGTTGCACTAAGGCAATCATTCCATCAGGGAAAGTATCTCAGCTTGCCACCCAGAAGCATCACTTCTCTTCTCTCCCCCCAGATCAATTTCATGGGTGTGTAGGAACAAGAGGGAGGGAGCGAATAACCCGGCAGCAGCCTTTCCTAAAATGCCCTAATGAACAAAATGAAATGGTACAAAAGCAGGACTGCACTGGATGTTTATGTATAAAAGGTGCTAGTGTGGAACTGGTGGTCCCCCAGCCCACCCTTCACTCGGATCCTTTGCTGTTTTTCACACATTGTTGACTGCATAACTGGTGACTTGTCTGTCGATCAGCATCATTATTTTTAAACCAAAACCTCTTTCAGTCTAATAATGTCATGATGGAAGCCAGTGATGGTAACACTCTCAATACTCACACTGAATTAGCAACTATTTTGGTGGTGTCTGCAGCCCTGAGTTGGTACTTTTCACCCTAGCCCATAATATAAATTTCTACAAAAGAACCCTCAACTCGCTTTTAGCTTACAAAAGATATTTACATAATATCCAATGTTCATGTTAAAAATGCCAACTTTAACAGATGTATTATAGCCATGCTACTAAATATTAGAAAAACTGTTCTAAAGTATTTCCTAAGTCCTAGAGCAAGTATAGCAGCACATAAATTGAGCTAGTATGCTGCCATCCTACTTAAAAATTACAACAAGAAACTGCAGTGAAATTTTTCACAGGAGGTTAAGGGACTCTCATCTGAGAGCTTGTCTCATGGTGATAAAATTAGAGGTAGAGAATTAAAGTGATTACACTCTAAAAATGACTTACTAGAAGTGACAGCGTTTTTTTAACCTAAATATTTTTAAGCACCAAATTTGTCACTCCTGTAAGTTATATGTTACTAACTGTAAAGTTACTTTATTGCACCAGTAAAATAAATGAAGTACTTTTAGCCAATGTTTTCAGATAAATCAGGAACACTGTATTCAATTCACATTTTATTTGTGTATATGTGCATTCTTTTATTTTCAACAGAGCTGAAACAGACTGCTGGATTATTAACAGAGGCACTTGCACTTGTAGTAAAGTTATCCCATGGGTTCAGATCCTGAAGGAATAACTGAACTTGAAAACAAAATATAATAAATATTAAGAAATATGACTGTAAAGTGATTTAAGGTCAAATTGGATGTGATATTAATATTGTGATTGGTCCATGAGTATTTGTTTGTTTTTGTTTAAACTATACTGAATTCAGATTTTTGTAATTCACTCATCTCCTTCTTGCACCACATTTAGCATTTTTATATTTTACTGCCATCATATTTTCAAAACGAAACTCATAGGAACATTGGGAAATTGCCTTATTGGTTCATCCAGCTCAATATTGTACACACTGACTAGCAATGGCTCACCTGGGTTTCAGGCATGCATTTTCCCCAGCCCTACAGGAGATAGCAGAGAGTGAACCTGAGATATTCTTCATGCAAGGCAAATGCCCTACTTCAGAGCTAAGCCCTTTCTTTTATGAATAGAGGAAAATGGCTTATGCCAATTCAGACCAGTTGGTCCATCTAGCTTAGTAATGTTCCACACTAACTGTCAGAGGTCCTCCCAGGATTTCAGCCAAGTAAGCCAAATACCATTATTATTATTATTATTATTATTATTATTATTATTATTAGTGGATTTCCTAGGATTCAAAGAAGTGCTCATTGTATGGTTCCTGCCCTTTTCGTCAGGGCTTGACAGCTACCTAGCAGACAGAAATTCAATAAATTTCCAGTCATTGCTCATCAATGGTAAAGAAATCACTACTCCATGTTACAACCTGTAATTACACTTTGATGAGGCAGAAGTGAGGAGGAGTGGGGGCAGGCTGCTGAAGAAGCCAGGGAGACTCCCCACCTGCTGTGACCAGCTCCCCTTCCCTCTGGTCTCCCAGAACACAGAGAGGAATGAAGAGGGTAAAGCAAAGAGAGATAAGACGGAGAATGGTGGAAAGTAGGGGGGACCTTCATTCTTCACATCTGCCTCATTGGTGCAAGACCTACTGGGAAGAAATGGTAAGTCTGCACTTATAAAGAGTGACATTGGGTGTGTGTTTTTTGCTGACCTGCTCCTGACTCTGAACTTTCAAAAGGTCTAAAATTCATATGCCATTCTTGGAAATCTTAACAATTTGGCTGCTGGTCCAACCGATCTTTGAAAAGATCTGATAAGTTGCACCTGAAATGGCCAAAGTCACCTTACCACCCCAAAATCAAGAAAATGGCAAGTGGAAATGCAAAATGGGGAGAAGCAGCCTGTTTCACATTTCAAGCAGAAGCTAATGGCTGTATCCAATGCAGTGCTGGTGGGGATCTACTGGCAGAATGGGACTTCCATGTCCTCTCCATGCTCCCAAAATCTGCACATGAAGGCTGCTGGTTTTGAAGGTGTGTTTGCACACCTGTAGAGCTGCAGCGTTGAGGCAGAAATGTTCCCTTCTTCAATCATGTTTGCTGCTAAGCTCCTCCTTTCTTCTTTCTGGTTTAATTATATGGGTGATCTCAACCAATCATGAAGGCACACACTGAATGGGATAATTATACAGATTACCAGATTTGGCTAGCTGAGAGGAATGTAAATAAACAGGTGGTTTTGATTAAGAATTACCAAGAGGAGGAAAGTTTAAGAGCTGCCAAAAGTGTTTACCAAAAAACAAAAACAAAAATTTTTAGTTTCACTCTGGTACCATCCAGATGCCTTGGACTACGACTCCTACCCAGGATGGCCAAGGCCAGGGATGATGAGAGATGCTGTTAAAAACATAGGGCACAAGGTTTGGAAGAAGTGCTGTAGTGGAGTTTTTATGTCAAGTCTCAAATTCCAAAAACCATAGCACTTCTAGGGTTTCAATTTAACTTTAGTTTTACCTATCAGTAGGGCAGGTTCCTGAATTTATTGTCCAGTCCCAGTGAGATGAATATCAGTCATTTTTAAAACCAATCATCTGAAGTTCACATCATTCCTGATAGCTAATGGGGTTCTGATAAGCAACTTTAAAAAATCCTGATTGCTAGAGAGCTCATGGACAACTGCTGCCATAGAAAACAAAACAGATAATTTTAATCCATAGTAACCAAATTAAAATGGGGTCAACATTTTTCATCAGTCTGATTTGAAACAATCCCAAAATGGGTTCCATGAAGAAATTATCAGGATTCTTCAAGAAAGCAGGAATATATATATAATCTTTGATACGATACAATAATCTTTATTGTCATTGTCCCATACAGAACAACGAAATTGAAAAATCTACATAAAACATTCAAAACCCAACAAGCCTGCTATCCCAGCTATCCCAACCTGGTTAGCCCCCTAAAAACTCTGATACCCCGTTTTTAAATACAATATACTCCCATAAAGACTCCTTAAAGGTAAAGGGACCCCTGACCAATAGGTCCAGTCGTGACCGACTCTGGGGTTGCGGCACTCATCTCGCTTTATTGGCCGAGGGAGTTGGCGTTTGTCCACAGACAGTTTTTCCGGGTCATGTGGCCAGCATGACTAAGCCACTTCTGGCGGACCAGAGCAGCGCACGGAAACGCCGTTTATCTTCCCGCCGGAGCGGTACCTATTTATCTACTTGCACTTTGACGTGCTTTCGAACTGCTAGGTTGACAAGAGCAGGGACCTGGCAACAGGACGGGGATTCAACCCGCTGACCTCCTGATCGGCAAGTCCTAGGCTCTGTGGTTTAACCTACAGTGCCACCCACGTCCCCAAAAGACTCCTTACACTGCGTTTAAAACCAAAATCGCATTTGGGTAGAAACTGTTTCTCATGCGGCTAGTCCTAGTCTTTATAATCCTGTACCTTCTTCCAGAAGGCAGAAACAGAAAGAGATCATTTCCGGGGTGCGCACGATCCTGCGCTATCTCTGCAGCTTTCTTATGGTACCTGGAAGCATAGATTTGATCCAAGGTGGGAAGAGTGCACCCAATTATTCTCTCCACAGTCTTTACAGCCCTGGACAGCATTGTTTTTTCCCTGACCGTGCAGCTCCCAAACCACACACACTGCCACAGCTTACTTTACACACAGTTACTTTTACTACTGGCATTAAGACATACACATGTGCTACAGCTCAAATCATGCAATGGAGCAGGGAGCTTATTTATATGGGCATGTGTGGAAGAACAAGGTTCTGCTTAACAATTTAATGCCCCTATCATCCCTTGCCCTATGCATAGAAAGTTAAATTTATAGCAACCACAATCAAGTATGCAAGTAGCCACCGAAGCTAATTTTAATATCCTCCCAAGAAAGCCGCATATAATAAATACTAGTCATACCGACAAGTTCTTCTTTCCATCTTTCCCTCCCCCACAACTTGTACCTTCAATGCAGCTGGAACTTCTATAGATCAGAGGACACTGTCAGTATAGGCTGACCAATCTCTGAGGGTTTTTTCTCCTTCTCTTCAAGATACTCTGTGTTAACAGCTAGAGGGGGTTCAATCAGCACTGCTTTGATCTCGGCTGGAACTATAATTATTTAACATTGTTACAAGGATTTCTATAATCCATCCTACCATTAAATCCCTTTTACACCCTCATCTTCTGAAGCCTAATCTGCATCTGTACACTCAGTTTGTCTCTTCAGCTGGTTTCATCAGGCTCCAGCATTCTCCAACACCCAGACTGATGGCTCCTTTTTTTTAATGAAATCATTTTCTTTCAAATTGAAAACTGCAAAAAGGTCTTGTGCATTTGCTACCTTTTGATGAAATAGCAATATAACACCAGTACATTCGGCAGTTTGCTCCAAACCACCTTCCATTTAATATAATAAAATTCATTTTGGCATTTGTGTTCTTATTAAGCAGAATATTCCGTATGTTAACATGCCATGATTGAACTCTTATGCCATCCGTGCATATATTTACACTAACGTATACTGCAACACCATATGGAGAGCTGCACTGTTCTGCATAGAAAATTCAGACAACTGACTAGAAATGACCACCACTTCTTAGCACATACACACAAACTCAATTAAAGAATTTCAAAATGTGAGAAATACAAACAGATATTGAGGGCTGAACAAAAGTCTTGAAAACCCTTGTTGCAATCCTTAATCTATCACAAACATTTTTAAAGGCAGACAAGTAGGGTAAGTAACGTAACAGAGTCACTGTAATATGCCAAAATTATGAATGAGCTGGTGAAATAGGCACCACAATTAACTACAGGAGATTCTTAAGTATATCCTAAACAGCAAGGAAGGCTGACTACTGCATGTATCTGCACATTAAAAAGGTAATGATCCACATTGGTAGTGGAGAATACAAGCCTGCATAAGGAGCTTCAATTTCAGTTTATTGTAACATTGAAGAAAATCAAGAGCATAATAAGAGTGACATCACTTCTATATATACTTGTATTCGTATAATTTAATGCTGACTTGTCTGCTATCATAACTCCGTTTTTAACAATGTACCTTTATTGTTTCCTGCCCTAAGCTCTCTTAAGGGACAAATATAATAAATAAATAGTGAAACTGCTGAAGCAAAAGCAGTTATTATGGTGTGTATTTTTTTGTTTTTATAATGTAAACTGCCCTGTGATCTTCAGATGGATGGTACAGAAAATTAATTAATTAATTGGTATATTTAGGATTATTTATGTGTATAGTATTATATTTTTGAAAACACAAACACCAAACTTAAGGGGTTTTGATTGGGACAACACCAAATATTTCAGATTCCTAGCTGCAAGGTACAAATTGTTTTTAATCTATTGTTGTTATTGTTGTTGTTATTCCATCACACAATAAAAAATTGGTCAAACATATTAAGATATTACATTTATCTTGGTAGTTCATTCAGTATCATATGCTTTAGTGACAGTAATGCTTATAAGGCAAAATTCTGACCACCAATGAACAAAATAAAGTCGTATTTCACAGCTATGATGTCATCAAAGGGCTGTATTTCATGGCTATAACGCCTCTGAAAATATATACAGTATATAAAATAATATCCGTAAGAAGCTGCTTTTCCAAGTCTGCCTGAGGTCCAGCAAGGTGGACCTCCTTAAATTCCATTTACTGTACATTAGAATTTGAATATCAAGGAAGCCTAAATAGCCTGAGGGTGGAAAAAGCATTTTGCACCTCATATGCTGTAGCATATTTGCTATATTATATGCATTATACTATAAATGAATTGCTCATGTTATCTCCATTACTTTCCCCCAATATATCGGCATCGCCTTCCATTCACATATTCATACCTGCATATTTTATTTGACCTGTATATATTTAGAGATGGAACTTATACAATAGACAAACTGTTAGTGCTAGAAGCCCCAAACCCTGAAAATGATGTTTGCTGTTTCATTCAGCCTTAATGCAGCATCACAAGAATATCAGCCTTGAGCTATCTGTCTTGCTAAAAAAAAAAAAAAAATCACTTCACTTTTCCAGAAAGGAAAACTGATAGGATTATTTTCATGATAAATTAATTTTGCCATGTAATTGCAATTATGACTTCTAATTAATGAATGGTTTCAGCTTTACTAACTAGGTCAGCATTTTTCTTTATAATATATATCAGCTCTCTCTTTAGATAAGTGATATGATACATCTAGACTCTGGAGAAATAATAGCAAAGCCTTTCTTTAAGTACTAGGTTTAGATGCTTGAAAGGAGCGTGGTACATTTTGCCAGGTAGTTCTTTATTGTAGTTTGTATCTGAAACAGAAAGCAGGGTAAACATTCCCCTTTTAAAATTCAAACATATTCAAAAAATGTTTTGAACAATTTACATTTACACTTCAATCTGAACACAGTCACTCATCTGCAGGGGTAAGCAGCATGGTGCCCTCCAGATGTTGGACTTACAGCTCCCATCAGCCCCAGCCAATGATCAGGGTGATGAGAATTGCACTCCAACAACATCTGGAGGGCACCACTCTGGATACCCTGGCTCTACAGGATTTGATTCTTTGGCATGCCATTAAACAGATGACTGGTTCTACGAACTCCAACATCTCTAATCACCTGTTGTGTGGGAGGAACTGAAACCAAGCTCTCATTGCCCCCAAAAGGTTATAATTGCACTCAAAGAAAATTGGAATAGGCTTAAAAAAAAAAAAATCAGCACTCAGGTTGGATACACATATTTGAGCAATCGCTGTCTGAAACTCTGGTGTGCCTCAAGCAAGCGTTAAGCTCAGCCAGCAAAGGATCCAGATAGTGTCATATTGAACAGAAGTTCCATATTACATGGCCTAATATTTTTATTCATCATTTTCATGACCGATCTGTAAGGAAAAACTAGGCTATGAGAGAATGGCAAGGCCATATTTGTTTACTAACCCAAAGAGCTGAAACCCATGTCTTTCTCTTCCAAGTTCAGCACCCTAAACCACTGCATCACACTGCCCCTACAGAGTATTGCCTGTACAGTGGGTACCTCAGGTTAAGTACTTAATTTGTTCCGGAGGTCCGTTCTTAACCTGAAACTGTTCTTAACCTGAAGCACCTCTTTAGCTAATGGGGCCTCCTGCTGCCGCTGCACCGCTGGAGCCCGATTTCTGTTCTTATCCTGAAGCAAAGTTCTTAACCTGAAGCACTATTTCTGGGTTAGCGGAGTCTGTAACCTGAAGCGTATGTAACCTGAAGCGTATGTAACCCGAGGTACCACTGTACTGGATGACTACAGAAGAAGCAGAGAATGGAGAAAGCTTTGTTTCTTTGAAGAAAATCTTAGAAGAAAATCTACCTTTGCCTCCCTCTCTAGCTGATTTTGGCATTAGTTTCTGGAAATCAGGGTTTGCCTACTAGCGGGAAATGTAAAAGCATGCTCAAGGGCAGGATGGAAAGTGTGTGAGACAGGAGCTAGGGCAGAAGTTCCCAACTGTGGTCCATGGACCACCCATGATCCATAAGCTTCATTCAGCTGGCCCACGAAATGAAGAAAAATAGGAACAGTGGCTGTGAGCAGCAGGTTTAGTGCATTGATTTTTAATTGGATTTTTATTGTTTCTTTTATTTGTAATATTGTCTTTTATTATTTAATATTGTAATATGTGATACAATAAATATAAGAAATAAAAATAGTAAAAAAAAAGAGAGAATGCAGTTAGAAATCATACAGCTACTAGCACAAGGCACTGCAATTGCCACAACAGGCAGAAAAGCCAATAAGTGGTCTTAGCAATTTTCAACTGGTCTGTAGGGGGAAATGTTTGAAAACCACTGAACTAGGGGTGGAGAAGTAGGAAGATATATCGGTAACTTGCTGAGAAAAGGGGTGAAGCAAGTAGGAAAGAAGATGAGAAAGCTGCTGGAACATTTGAGAAAAGGTTAGTAATTTAAGTGGAATGGGAATAACACTGGAATATAGAGAAGGAATAAAATGGAATGTGAATAGGAGCATAGGAAGTGGCCTTACACTGAGTCAGGTCCATCTAGCTCAGTACTGTCTACATTGGCAGAGACTCTCTGGGGTTTCAGACAGGTTTCTCTTCCAGCGCTACCTAGAGGTGCCAGCGTTCAAACCTGATTCCATCTGCATGCAAAGCAGGTGCTATACCACTGAGCTATGACCCTTCGCACAGGATGTAAAGATGTAAGAAGGGACTACAAGCAAGGAAGGAAGAAGTGGGACATGGAAAGGATAAAAAGGGCCAGGGCAAAATGGGTACAAGGGTACGGGAAATGACACATAGAAGTTTGGGTGGAGAAAGGAAGTGGAAAAGGAGTAAATAGGAGCTGGAAGGTACAAGAGCTCTAATGGTACATTGTCAGAAAATGCAAACACATAGCACCAGACCCAGTTTTCCATTAAAATTCAGGCACAAAGAAGCTGAAATAGTAATCACATGGCAGTTACCTAAAATGGAAGCATTTTGAGACTGTCAGATCATCGGTATGCTGCCTTTCATTCAGAGAATGCCAAAGCAGTTCACAGGAAAAAAATTAAGAAAAAGAAAACGCACATTCTAAAACATTAGCATTAGACACTGAAGTGTAGACTGCCAAACCTAAGCACATGGAGCAATCCTATGCACAAGAAGCTGGCATAATCCAAGACAGCATAAATTAAAAGGTAAAGGTAAAGGAGCCCTGACAATTAAGTCCAGTCATGAACGACTCTGGGGTTGCAGCGCTCATCTCGCTTGATTGGCCGAGGGAGCCAACGTTTGTCCGCAGACAGTTTTTCCGGGTCATGTGGCCAGCGTGACTAAGCCGGTTCTGGCGAAACCAGAGCAGCGCACAGAAACACCATTTACCTTCCCACCGGAGAGGTACCTAGTTATCTACTTGCATTTTGACGTGCTTTTGAACTGCTAGGCCAACATAAAGTTAAATCAGATCCAAACCCCATTCAGCAACAGTTCTGCTGTTCTGCCTAAACCAGTAAGGGGGGGGGGGAGACAACAATCCTTTAAAATAGTGTTCTACACTAGGTTGTCAGGTCACATGACTGAGCTGAACTGGCTTATGATCCAGTCCAAGTCTGCTTCTATTTGATCCTGCCCCCAGGATGCCCCTCTAGGGGGGAGGACTTACACTGGCCTTGGCCCAGTCAGGTTTGGCTTAGCCAGCTGAGCCCCAGCTGAGCCATGAGGAACAAGTTACATTGGTGTATCTTTGGCTGAGCCAGTGTTGGGAACGTAACCCTGGCTTAGCCAGGAATTAGCTGGATGAACCTGAGATCTGCTGCACTTATTGCGGTTCTTGCCATAGGATTGCACCCTAAGTTCCTCCAATGCTGAAACATACAGTCAACATTTTAAGTACATATACCCCATGTTCAGCTGAAAACTAGCTTATCAAACAGAGGGATACTTAGTAGCTCCTATATGATAAATATTAGACATAACATGCACCATAATCCTATTTATTGGCTGACCACTGCATCTGGTAAATTATGTATTATTTGAAATTAACAGGAACATAAAATTTGTAATGGTTGCACTGAAAATATCAATAAATACATTGTTTCAATCATTGTAGTTAGATTATTCCATCTGCTCTAGTACACCCAGAGAAGAAAAAGGCAGGCAAGGCAGATTCCAACAGCACTGCAGGAAATTTCACTAGAGAAAATATTATTATGTGTAAAAACATGGGATACATAATTGAAATCAGTCGAAACACTACATAATTTCAGAAAGAATTGGCATTCTCCTAGCTCACTCTTTGTTTGCATGTACTTGTTGGACTGTAGTTTTCCTTCTAAATGATTCCATGTTGGGCATACTTGTTCAGTATATTAACACACCCGTCCTTCAACAGTTCAAGAAAAATTGTTGCTATGCAGGAATAATCTTGGCAGAATTAATGAGAAAAACACAACAAAGAGCAAAATGGTTGTGGACCAATTACATGCCCCTTTTGATTCTCAACCCATCTGCTTCCAGAAGCTGACATTGTTTCCTAGTCCTATGCAATTACCAGAGTATGTGATTGCCTTTATGACCAAAATACAGTGGAGACAGCTGAAAAGTGCAAAGCTTCCTGCCAGATTCTGCGGGTCCCCTGGTGCATGAAACTACAAGAAACAGTGTATTGTAATGCAGATGTCTGTTGATTCCCAATAGAATTTCAAACTCTAAGTCCTTCACTGCACAGCCAACAGAAAGTTGAACTTCTAAATGTCTTTACTATATTATGTACCATGTCCAAAAATGGGATTTCCCCCTGACAGCTTGTCCCTTATGCTTATGTGTTTACATTGTATTGCCACACTTATGTTTATGAGTCCAATAAGAGAAACAATTACCCACAAAAGACTTTGACCCTTCTGTTCACACTTAGGGGGGATCTGACCAGGGAATCTGTGGTGCTCGTTCTGTTCATCTAACACAGTAATCTGACCTCAACCCATGCTATTCTCCTCAACACTCTTGTGGCAGAAAGAGAGAATAGCAGGGAAGTACATTTGGGTGTGAAAAGAGATGCTCTGATTCTACATACACACTGTCAGAGGTCAGAAGTACAAAACTGGTTTTTCTGGGACATGCAGCATCATAGCTATTTCTTTCAACATGAAGAGAAATCTCCTAAGATGTACCACAGCTTTTCTTTTTTCTTTTCTTTTCTTTTCTTTTTTTTTTTTGTTTTTTTTTTTTTTTTTTTGTTCTTCTTAGTTTGGCATTCGGGTCCTAAACTGGAAGTAGTCATACCTCATGTTACAGACGCTTCAGGTTACGTGTTTTCAGGTTACGGACCACGGGAAACCCGGAAGTACCGGAACAGGTTACTTCCAGGTTTCGCTGCTCGTGCCTGTGCAGAAGTGCTAAATCTCGCTTTGCGCATGCGCAGAAGAGCCGAATTTTGGGTGCTTCAGAATGCGAACGCTATGGGTTGTGGACATGCCTCCATCACGGATTACGTCCGCAACCCGAGGTTCCACTGTATAGAGAACCAGCAAATTACAGACCACCAAAATGCAAGTGCTCTTAAAAACCCCAACCTATTTTCATAGTACAGTTTTTCCTTCAGTAGTGGATGCTTTCTCATAACCCAGCATCCTGCTTTGCACACTACAGACCCTGCGGTGGTCCCAGGCAGTGACTTGCAGACAGGGAGCTACAGGCAGGGCACCATCTCAGGACACCATTGATGGTATTGGGGGGTGGGGCTTGCAGTGGAATGACATGTGCTGGATGTACACTCATTCTTCAAATATCTGGACATAACACCATTGGCAAACCTGTCATGGGTTGAAAGACTTCTGCAGAGCCCCTGCCTCCCACTCCTCAATAGCAAAATGGCTCATTCCAGCATTCATTCCTGGGTTCCCAAGTCAAGGTACTAACATTTTAGGCCAACAGTCAATAATATACCCAATGCCTAATAATTGATAACCATGCTACAGTATTTGTAAGTCAGCTTTGATTCAAAGAACCCCACAACTAGATGAGCACAACTGACACAGTTTGGGAGTTGTGCTTCTCCAACACCAGTCCCCATGTGGTAAACCAGTGTAATCCTATACATTGGGTTGTATCCAAGGTAAGTGCTCCTCAGAGTATACCCACTGAAAACAATGGACATGACTAATTTCAGTGGGTTGTATCCAATTTTGTTCTACTTGGAGTAGCCCCACTGAAATTAAAGGAGTCAAGTTAGTAATGTGCATTATTTTCAATGAGTCTACTCTGAGCAGAACTAATAAGTAAGCCCCACTCAGTTCAATGGGACATGCTTCCAGGTAACTGTGTATAGGATTGTGGCTCGGGAGGAATTTCAAAAACACTGATCCTATAGGATGGGAGGCTGGCTTTCAGAGAAAAACAATCCATTGAATATTCAGCTCATGGAACCCAGCTCATGTTTCAGGGAAGAAAACTATGGCGAAATATTTTGTTAATGCAGAGTGAAGGACAGAACAAGTTTTGTCTTTGTAAGAACCAATGGTGGTTCACTGTAGGGAGCCTTGTGAGATAAGGCTCCCCTAAAACTTCAAAACATTTCAGTCAACTGCAGAAGGGGGCATTAGATTGCCTGCTATCTTCTTGGGATACTTCATTTAGATGATGGAAGCTGGAATTACATGTTTATGATTCAATGAGGTTCCCCTACCCTGCCCCTCTCCTCCAGTTTATCCAGCAACAGGGGTGTCAGGCTTTCTTCTTTTAATCCAGCATCCACTTCACTATAGAAGGTGTTATTTTGACTGCCTCTTGTTTCATAAAGGACTCTGAAGTCGTAGTAATTTTGGCACTTTGTTATAATTTTTCTATGACAGCCCCCCAACACACACACACACACACACACACACACACACACTCTTCCTCACATACTACACCAACACCCAGCCTCATTTTCATATGGATACAAAGCATCAGGATAAAATGATGGTTCATTATAGTGGTACAGAGCTCTTATCTTCATCCAGCAAGAGTCATTTCCTTCCCAAGATTGAAATGCAAATGTGAAAATTAATGATAACTGCATTATCTGATAGCTGAGATAATACCGATTCACCGGCAGAGTAACACACAGCCGTCCTATGATTTCCTCTGCTTCTTCACAATATTCTTCTTACTGTCAGACTATATCTATGGTTAACTGTGTTTCATGGATTTTTGTTAATTTACATCAAATAGCATTTTCCAAGATCCCATATCTACCACATTTTCCCAATCAAAAAGGAAACAAAATCAGGACTGTAATCTCAAAGTCCTTCTCAGGATTGATTTTGTAAAAAGGAGATCCTGCATTTTCAGTGTCTGTTTCCTAACTAGCCATCCTAATATACACCAAACACTCTACCTGTTTTTTCCCCTCCCTGAATTCATTTATAGCACCAAATAAAATAGTAATTTATAAAGGGCGAGAGGGTGTTGCAGAAAACCTATTAAAATAAACATTTAAAACCCAATCCCCACCCCAAATCATGTACATAGTGTACACAGAAGGATATCACCAGCACACATTTCACTAAAATGGCACACTTCATAATCCTCACATGACAAAACCAGCTATTATTTGTCAGCTTACATCAGAATATTAATATGGTCTACTCATGTTTCGTTCAATTCTTCACTAGGCTGGGCATTTCTTATGAATAAATGATTCCCAGAAAATCATAATTCTTCTGCATAGAACCTCAATCTTTAATTCAAGAAAAATGATTCAGATTGCACGTAATTCAAATCAGCAGGAAAGTTCATTCCAATCCACATTTACTCAGAAGTAAGCCCCACTGATTTCAGTGGGATTTATTTCCAAGAAGGCACAAGATGGCAGTCTTAGCGGCTTCTTTTATCTTTTGACAGATTTAAGGATATCTGGGGACAGATCCTTTCCAGAGTCAATTTCCTGTGGTCTTCTATATAGGAGCCCTCCAGCACGTCTGTTCACTCCAGCTCTCTGTTAGTTTTCTTCTCACTTCCCTTTATGGCTTGTAGACAGTAGATGTTGATGAAGCAAGGTTCCTGATCATGTTCATTTGTTATACTGCCAAGTGAGACAATGCTGTCACGGGTGCACTCAACCTGAAACTGCGGAAACTGTTTGGCCTTTGGGCACTTTCTCGGTTAATACTGCCACTTTCTCTTCTGGAATTTGGCTACTCTAACTTCCCTGGTGCAACAGAGCTTCTGAAGTCTCACAGACAGTAATATATGAAATGCCATGCTAAGGGTTTGCTCAATGGCTTCGTGCATAGGTAGTAGCCAAAAATATTTAATTTCTAGCTTTACTCAAACAATTTCCCCATTCATAGATCATATAATTTACCCACTTGCCTTGAAAAGATTCAAAATTTCTATACATTCCAACATCATTTTCATTTGGAGACAATGATAACCAAAGATTAAATTTATACACAAGTTAATGTACAGTTAATGTAACATAGAAAGTAGAATTTTTCAAGTGTATTTTATTTATGGTGGCAGGAGGAGTAACCTAAAACAACAATGTCCCATTCCTAAGGAGATATTTTTGGTTTAAAATGTTTTCCATGAAATATATTATAATATATTTTAGTGCCAAATCTTGTTTTTACATAATGCTGCAGTGCTTTGTGTGAAATATAGGCATATTTTTGTATATCATTAACAACATTATAAATAACATCATCATAATCAGATATACTGTATCTTCATTTTTGTTTGCACTATATTTTCCACCTGCTGGTTTCAGAAAATTACTGCTGGAGTTCTGCTCCTCTTCATACACAGAACACAGTAATTTGCAAAGTCAAGCAAGGATGAAAATGTGATTGAAATATAAGAGGCCTTTTTAATGAAAATGTTGTTGTTGCATTATAAATTATTTCTACAAAGAGTTCGGGCTTCCTTCACCCTTTTGAAGAGAATATTCTCCATTTTTAGACATGGCTATTCTGAGGAAATTATTGTTTAAATATGGTCACCATTATACACCTATCAGTTATGCTAATAATTACAGAATGAATTTTGACATCTTTACATAAGGCAAAACTCAACTGCATTCAAGGGAAGAGACGCCTCAGTATCATTTGAAAAACAAATCTAATCCTTTACGCTTTTTTGTTCCACAAAGCAAGTTTTGCATTATTTACAGCTAATGGCTGTCTGGGTCATTCTTATTCATGTCGCTGAAACTGCCACCTTTTTCCAGCTCTGTCATGTTGCATTTGCACTGTTTATACTGTTTGTAAGAGAAAATATTAGCTTAGATTTCTGCCTAAACACGAAGCTCTTACACTTTATTGATTGCAGTCCACAGGTTTCTCTCTTAACTCTGAAGTCAATGACCAGGGTGTGTTAAATGATTTATATCAAATGAAAACTGATAAGAAAAGTCCTTGAAAACATCATTGGCTGCCATATCCATTTGTTAAACTCAACGTGCTTCTAAATGTAAGCTCAGAGTTTGAAACTAGATAATAGCGCTTTAGTTTCCAGCCAAAAAAATAATTTAAGGAAGCACTGCTACTGTCTTTAAAAGAGCAATAAACAGGCTCTACAAGTTGGTGCTGCTTCTCATTAGAGTTTTGAAACTTACAGGTACACTCCAAGGAAGATCTAGGAAATGATTGTACAGAAATTTGTGCTGAGCCAAAAGTTTGTTTAATGTGTGATCCTATACATGTCTACTTAGAAGTAAGCCCCACTGGCTTCAATGGTACTTACTTCCAGGTATGTGTGTATACAGTTGTACCTCAGTGTGACAGAAAGTGCTTATCATATCATGAAGTGACAATGCTTTCTCTTTTTAAAAAACAAAGTTGAAAATGCTATTTTTTGTTGTTGTTCTTACATAAAAAACCTGACAGTACCTAACTATCTAAGGCTTTTCACCAAAGCCAGACTAAATGTCTTCCCCTCTGCAGTGCAGGATGGTAGGTTGAGAGGAGTTCCCTACCAGGACAGACTTTACTCATGTGCTCAAGACATCGATTCCATAAATCATATTTTGTTGCATTGTGCGAAGTATGAGCAGGCCAGGGCTGAACTGATACTACCCTTGCTGGTGCCTTTCCCAGGAAAATCAGAGGCTCACTATGTCAGGTTCCTACTGGAAGACCGGACAAAAGCTAGAACGTTGGCAGTGGCAAAGTTTTTATCAGTGGTTGCAAGAACAAATGAGCCCTATATTCTAAACAAAATGCTTGATTAACCTGGAGGTAGGCTGTATGAACTGTGTATTGATTTGTAATGTTTTGTTGGGTCTCTGGACTGTAATAAAGATTGATGATGATTTTTTGTTGTTGCTTATGCATCTCCACCCCACCCAGAAAACTCCTGAAATGACTTTAGGTCATGACATTTATGCCAGAATGCCTCTGAAGCAATGCTACATCACCACATAGTGTCATTCCAAGAACATTTTCAAGAAAACAATTGGCAGTCACCAGATAACATTTTTTTATGCCACTGTTCTAAGTGGCTGCTAACACCACAGTCCTATGCATACTTACACAGTAGGAAGCCCCATTGAGTTTAATTGTACTTACTCTCATGTAAGTATGCTCAGGATTGCAGGCGAGGGGGAAGGAAAATACACCTGAAATCTCTTTTTAAAAAATCCAGCTCCCTCCCTAAGAAATGCTAACAAAACATTCCACATACTGCTTGCTAGTCTAAAGTATATCCTTTAGACTAAATGGTGATGCACGTAGAAGCAAAGACACATACAGACAGAATCTGTGGTATGATAGTTTTGATAACCTTGATCAATTGATTTGAGAGGTACTTAATGCTTATTTAGGCTCCCCATAGCCAAGTCACATAGTTCATTGGGTGAACTATGTGGCTGCCAGTGACCAAGGACAGAATGGGTGGTCAGATATGTTTCAATCTGCCTTCAGATAAGAGTTCAGTACTGTCACTGCTTTGGTCATCCTGGTGGATGATCTATGTAGACAAGGGCAAAGACAGAGTGACTACATTGGTTCTTCCTGATGTCTCAACAACAATATATACCATCAACCACTGTATCCTTCTGGACAAATATGGAAATTTTGATGCTAGAGGCACCGCTTGGAGTAGGGATGTCTTAAGAAATCAATAGGGTTGCTCATCCCTACACAACTGCTGCGACCAGAATTAAGATGGGCAGCATAGGCCACCTCAAGTGGACTACTCATGGTGATTCTGCACCCTGGTTTCCCTTGTTATTTGGTCCTCACTCACACAGAGTCAATGCACACCCCTAGCAGATATAGCATGCTAACTCAAGCTTAAATCCCTGCTCAGTTTACTGATTACTGTATCCTCAAGCACTCGGCTAATCACTGAGATATTCTATCATGCACAAATTACACAGCTCTTAAAGGAGCTACATAGGCTGCCAATGAGCTACCAGTTGTAGATAGGTAGCTGTGTTGGTCTGCCATAGTCAAAATAAGAAAAATTCCTTCCAGTAGCACCTTAAAGACCAACTAACTTAAAGACCAACTAACATACCAAGAACTAACTTAGTTGGTCTTTAAGGTGCTACTGGAAGGAATTTTTCTTATTTTGACAATGAGCTACCAGTCCAGGTTTATGAGATTGGTTTACCTTACTTAGGTTCCCAGATTTTTTGCTGCATTTCATTTTCATAATTTTTATGTCTGATGGCTATACCTTTAAATTTTGTTGTACACCACCTTAAAACCTAATGAGAAAGCTAGTTTAATATTCTGGCTGATTAATATTCTACAGTCTTTTAAATGTGTGAAAAGGGAGTGCTTTGCTGTTTTGTTTTAATTATTTACTTATTTTTATCCTGCATTTTATTCTGTGAGCTGCCCTGAGATCTTATGATGAAGGGCGTTATATAAATATAATAATAAATAAAATAAAAATGTTTAAATAAATAAATGTATTTTTCAGGCTGCCGGATAAGCTAAGGGTGGTAAACAACTTTGCATGTTCAGAAATGCCATACCAATGATTATAAAAATGGCTCCGGGGGTTGTGTGTTTATACTCAAGAGTCATGTTTCACACATGACTTTTTCCAAAGTAGAATGTGTATGTTGGGTGCAAACCAGACACCATTTCAGTATAACACATCTTCTAACATTTGGAAGAATTACTACACATGAGGCAGTATCCAACTAACAGGTCCCATCAGCACAAGGTTACCACTTATGCAACTTGAATCTCCATCCCTTTCACCTGGGGAGTTGGGGGAACCCTTGGACCAGAATTAGGGAACATGCAGGGGGAGGAGAGGGGGAGAAGTCGCATTGCACAAGTAAAAATCCTTGGGATGTTTACTTAATGCTACATTGGACAGATCATTGCCTTTTGGTATTGACCCCAAAATCTCTACTTGGCAAAAATAAATTAATAAAATGCTAAGGAAAGGGAATCTTTTGCTATGTTTTCAATTACGTAAAACTTTTGTTTTCCACTTTTCATGGAGACAAAAGTACAGTGGTGCCTCGCAAGACGAAATTAATCCGTTCCGCGAGTCTCTTCGTCTTGCGGTTTTTTTCGTCTTGCGAAGCATGGCTATTAGCGGCTTAGCGGCTATTAGCGGCTTAGCGGCTATTAGCGGCTTAGCGGCTATTAACGGCTTAGGGGCTTTAAGAAAAAGGAAACAAACTCGCAAGAATTCGCAAGACGTTTCGTCTTGCGAAGCAAGCCCATAGGGAAATTCGTTTTGCGGAACGACTCAAAAACCAGAAAACTCTTTCGTCTTGCGCGTTTTTCGTCTTGCGAGACATTTGTCTTGCGAGGTACCACTGTAGAACCCCTTTATCTTGCTACTCACCTATAAAAAAATCAAAGATAAGTCTTTGCAAAAATAAAGCGATATGCAACATTCGCTATGTTCAATTGGCAAGGTGGAGGGAGCATTGAGTCTTGCAGTGCTGGCTGTTCATTTATCGATATAGCAATATATTCCTACCTGGCCCATCCCAGTCTTCTGTTTCAAGCATAAGTGGTCCAGGTTTCTCCAACCGTGCATCCCCATCAGAATCTGCTGCTTCTTGGCTGCCCTCTTCATCACCTATCAATTTGCAAAGGAAATGCACAGAATTAACATCCTCTGTTTCCTACTTCTCCCTCTTTCTCCATCTTAAAGCACAAACACGAGACAATGAAATTAATCATTTTAACTGCATATTACGCACACGCGCACACACACACAGTCTCTCTACTGGAGAATAAAATTAACAATCTTATTTTTAAAAATAATAATATTCTGGCACGTTTGCATCTAAGGAGTTATTAAAATGTCAATAAATCCTACAAAACTTGTGAACAAGCTTCAAATCCTTGAAGCTTGTTCACAGCTTCAAAAGTCTATATCAGCCTTCCCCAACATAGAAACATTTAATTTGGGGGCATTTGTGGGGTAAGACCAATGATGGGCCTGTATGATGCAGATGTGGATTGGGGGAAGATTTGGAGGTGGGGGATTATGTGTTTTCTGAGAAAAAAAGGACAGCACAGATTTTCACCAAGAAAACAGAAATCCATGAGATTCTTTAAAAATTCCTACTTCATAGTTGGGAACTACATCTAGCTCTGAAGGCAGTCCTTAGGAGATAGGTTTGAACCTTAGCACATTTTAGAAAATAAATGCTGAGTAAACTTTGTGGCCTATTAGCTGGGATTGTGACTTACCAACAGCATAACAGAATATAGCATTGTTTGCACATTGGCAGTAATTTCCCCCCTACATATAATTGGAAATGTCACATTTGGGGGGGGGGGTCAGGATGCTACTTTGCTATCCCAAAGACACAAAGTTGGAAGTCCTAACAAAATCACATGCATTTAGGCATTCTTCACACTACAGTAATCCATGCACATCCCCTCAATATAAGTCTCTCATAAAAAATTCTTATGCAATAGTAACTATTGAGCTTTCTTGACTGAGTATCACAGCAGCTGTTCGTCCCCCTATAATGTATTTTGCAATCGGCTAAATCTACAAAGTATTTTTTTTAACAATGAACAGTTCAGAACTGACAGGTCTAGTTTCTTGTTCACAACTGCTTATCACAGTACAGATATCATATATGTTTTCCAGGTGCTTTCTATAGTTAGGATACCTTCACAGAAGCCGCTCATGAAAGATAAGGTCATAAAAGAGATGAAAAATGTGTGAGCTTCATACACTCATGGTTTTATCATCAGACAAGATAGCTTTCGGTAAAGGACTTCTAGTTACAAACAGAAAGCTGCCTACAAGAAGAGAGGGAAATGTGAAAAGTTTGGAATGGAGTTCAAGTTTACTCTTCCAGGAAGCATAAATGTAAAACTAAATTACCAGTATCACCAAACAGAAAATTACAGTGGAAACTCTGTTTCAAAGTGACACTGCAGAGCATCATAAATAAATACATCAAATTTTGGAGCGCCATGAGAGAGCTCTCCTTTTGTTGCTGCTATTTACATGCCCATACTATGTGTACACACTGCAGGGAACCACAACGGGCCTTAATAATATAAGAACCAAAAGAGTCCTGCTGGATCAGTCCAAAGGTCCATCTCATCTAGCATTCTGTTTCTAACAAAAAACAGTCAGGTGCGTTTGGGAAGCCCACAAAAGGAGCAGGGCATGAAGGCAACAGCTTTCTCCTTTTGCTTTTTTCCAGCAGCTGGTCTTCAGAGGTCTACACTGCCTCTGAACAACGATCCTTGGCAGTCTGAACATGGTAAAGAGGAAAAAAATGAAAGACAACAATAACGTTCCCAAAGTAAAGGAAATATCATGCAAGCACCTAGTACCTGCTAAATTTACTGCCCTAAGTCAGTAAAAATACAAATACTTTGTGCTGATTTAAAAACAATTATCAGTGAAGGCTCAAGTTATAGCCTCCAACCTAATTTTAAATAGTACAACCAAGCAAACTGAAGCCAGTTTTCATTTGGCTGGATTCATGCTAAATTTGTCACAGTTTTCAGCCTGATTTCAATAGGTGCAAATCACTTAATCCACCTCATCTGACCATCAGCAATGGTGTAACATTATCTCAGCAAAAAAGACAATGTACTATATATTCCAGCTGATTTCAGTGAGAATTAAAAAAGAGCTCCTTCTATTCCGACCTATTCAGCCATAGTAAAGCATAAGATAGAGGCTACCTCTGCAGTGAGATATGGCACATCAACATCAGTATGTAAATTTCAAAGAGCTCATATCTTATATTGTAGGAATGGAACTATATAACACTGGCTTCGTGTCTGGAGAACTTCTCAAGTTTGGAGGTGTTCAAACACACAACTTCAGTCCCAAATGCAAAAGGTGTGCTCTTTAGACAGACAGTCAAGTGAAGCAGGAGTACAAGAAGAGGACATTATCAGAACCCCCACAAGTATTTCAGATCATGACTTCAGAGTCAAATTAATTTTGCAGTGAATCATGACACACCAAAAGCAGATACATTCTTGGGAGCATAGTATTTTTCACTTTAATGGGTTATTGTTTGCAATCTGCCCAAAGTTCAGGCAATGGACTTTAGGAATGAATGAATTTAATCTTTTTTCTAGTCTGACACTTTTGCATTTATTTGCCCATAAAACTGTCCTGTATCCATGTGAATTTGCTAATTTTTAAAGTTTCTCATGAATGCATATTTAAATATATACTTGCAAGCATATTTTCTTTAAAAAATATGTGTTTTAAACAAATGTTGATAGAATTTTTGAACAGGACATTCAGGAGATAGGAATGTCAGTGGAAATCTAACCACACAGTCATTTAGGAGAATCAGATTTTGTCAGTTCACACTGGAATTCACAAATATCAAATTGCTCAGGCATGCCTAAGTAATTTACAGTTCTGATAACATAAACAACGTTGCCACAACCTTCTCCATGTGCAAGTCTATCAAATGGGTTTGGAAATACAGAACTGCGGGAAGTGCTCTCACAACACAGTGTTGGAATCAAATTGGAAAAAAATGGGGGAAAGGAGAGGTTTCTCTAAGTCCTTCTATCAGAAATTGAAACTTGAAAACACAATTGGAAAACTGTAGCTGCCTCATTTCCTCAAATGATCCACCACCTGGTGGGGAAAACTACATTGAGATTTAAGCAGATTTAAGTGAGAGATTATGACATGTAAATAATTCCTATCTCACTCTTGGAGGTTAAAAAATTTCAGGGATGTTCCTATGTTAGGTTTTTAGGAAGCATTACATCCACTGATTTAAGAGCTATGGGATTCACTATGATTTAAGAAGGAAAGTCCTCAAAGAAAAACATCCAGTTAGCCAACAATATATCCATGGGCGTAATTATTGTAGTATTGAGCTGCATTTCAGTAAAACAGGGGTTCTGTTATTTTTTAATTTAATTGATTATTATTTTTTAAAAATCTCTTTTATGTCAGTTCTTTTCTTAGCCATACCCAGCTTTATCTGACAGAAATGGGACAAAAGGAGTAAGGGACGACGACTGTAGAATTGCAGGTTCTCTGCTGCACTCATTTAGCACCATTTATACCCCATATTTTCCTGCTCTTTTCTCCTGACTGCCGCCTATCACTTAGTAATTGGTGCTTATTACTTACAAAGTGACATTTTTTAAAGTGCTGGTGACAAGCAGTATGTTGCTTTTATACTTGAAGCACATAGCTTTATAGCTGCCAAATACACACAGAGAGAGAAGGGGGGCGGAGGAACAAGAACAGTCACATTCCATGGGATAGACAGCAGCCAGTATTATGCTGCCCAATGGGATTATGTGAAAACCGTACGTCAGAACTTGAGAAGAGTGTATCCAAACATGAAATCATCTTTAATATTGATCCTGAAGTATTTCACAGTTTCCTGAATGTACCCAGTTTCACTTTTGGGGATTTCCACCACAACCCTAAGATTAGATCTTGCTTATTAAATAAAAGTCCACTGAATCAAAAAGCTCTGCATGTGCCTAGTTGCACAAGGAACAGAATCGTGTACACGACTAGATTAGCCCTTCCAAAAGATGAGAGGGAAGCCATTTTTAGGGTTGAACTAGTGTGTACATTTGGGAATTAGGAGCTGCAGCTGGAAAAACCTCAAAAGAAAGCTGCAGTTTCTCTTGGTTCTCTCACCTGTATGCTTATGTAGCTTCTTCGAATCATATTATTTGGTATATTTACCACTACTCAGTACTCCTTCAACAGCTACACTGCCCCAGTAATTAATTTTTATTGGATTAGGTGCTGTTTTGAAAGTGTAAC
This sequence comes from Podarcis liolepis, assembly GCF_965112155.1. Lineage (NCBI taxonomy): Eukaryota > Metazoa > Chordata > Lepidosauria > Squamata > Lacertidae > Podarcis > Podarcis liolepis. The sequence goes on from NC_139560.1 coordinate 21,930,637, forward strand.
TCACCCTGAGGGGATGAGGTGAGGAATAAATCAAAATAAATTAACTGCCATTAATAAATATGTCTGGTCAAAAGTTGCTTACATTTTTATTCTAACTTGTGTGGTAATCCTGTCATAAAGAGCATTTATCCAACACCACAGATTTGATGCAACAATATTTTCCCTGATAAAGTCAGTTCTGTATTAACACTACGATGAACAAATTCTTTGGGTCAAGGCTGTCCGTTATTATTAAAAAATATTCTAGGATTCCCCACCAGCAAGCCATTGAGAACAAAAGCATAAGGAAGAATAGTTGACTCTTGGATGAAATTGGAAACAGACTACCTGGTACAAAAGTGGCTGCTAGATGAGAGCAAATCAGTCAGTTACTCTGTTCCTGTTGTGTTAGTTTATAGTCCTTATCCAATTAATAGATCACCTCAAATGTATTTCTCTGCTTTTCCTTTGGAACACACCAACAAGGCCGAGAAGGGGGTCTTGTCAACTGGGCAACCCTGGACCGCCATACACACTGTCCAGGCTTGTGCCCCAGAGAGTTCAGTTTGGTGCTGCTAATGAAGCAAAACAAACATGGAGGCAGCAGTTATGAGTTACCAGTCTCTGCAGCCACAGCAGGCGCTGTGATTCTCCAGCAGTTTTGACTTCACCCCTGCAGGCACACTCCAGTGACTCTCAAGACAGACAGATGCCAACAACCTCCAATTCAGCATTTCTGATGTCTTAAAAAGGGGGATCATTACCACACACTGTAAAAGGTCTTATTACATCTAGCTCTATAGTTCGAGTCCACTGAACTCTCATGAAGACCCAGAAGGGCATCTGGAAAAGAATCTAGATCTTGTAACACTCAGCACTTGATCCAAGATTAGGGAACTACAACCAGAATCACCCTCTATCTGACATAGAGAAGTAATTCCAATCTGAGTTCAAATGTGGAGATCAACCAAGTCCGTTCTACACTAGACTCTGTATGTTTGTAATTCTATTTAATTCACTTACATTTGCTTCTGGCCAAGGAAAACCAGAAGCAAATTCTGATGAATTCCAAAAGCTGATTTAAAACAGACTGCATTTTCTGGCTACTATCCAGATAAATTGTTTGAATGTCTATAGCAGCTCCCAGTTTTGAAGAGGCAAGTTACTTTTTTAAACTAAACAGAGGCTTGCCTCTTTGGGCATATGAGCAGTAGAGAAAACTGCAAAGGAAACCATGTTTTCCAGCTGCACATGCAGTATGTTTACTTATGTACACATTTTTTTTGGATCAAATAAACTTTCATGGTACAGACAAAATATATCAAGTAATAGATTTTGCAATACAAATCCTCAGTGTTAATATATGCACAAACCATCGGGAATTTGATGCTGATGATTCTTTGAAAATCTTTTAAAAGTACTGTTTATTACATACATTAGCCTTTTCCTCCTTTTTCCCTTCCATTGGGGAACACATGTCATCATGTATTATACACTATCTCTGCTTACCAAAAAGAATTAGCGTGCCCTTCATTTCCTTGAAAAACATACATAAAGGCTCCAGGAAGAATTAAAAATAAATAATAAAATTAAGGAAGTGCAAGCTCGAAGAAACATGAAGTATTGTCAGAAAAAGATAATGTCAATCCTGGGGGAGTTGTGGGGCCTTGTGCCAAGCAAAGCTGGGGGCTGTTCAATCACCTCTATCAGTGCTCTATCAGTGTCTACACTCCAGCCAAATCCAGAGAAAACAAGGAGTCAAAGATGCAGGTCAATAAGCTTATAGACGATTTGCAGAAACAGCTCCTCCAGCAAGGTAAAAAACAAAGTCATATTGGCTTTTCGGTTTTGGGTGGTTTTTTTATTATTCCTTCACTTTGAACTCTTTGGTCTAAGCACACCCTGGAAATGTCACTGTTATATGCAAGAAATTTAAAGAGCTGATCTTCTTAATCCCGTTAAGAAAAAAGAACAAAGTTGTCTGTAAAGACCTCCCTATTGAACTCAAGAGTGATTACTGTATGGTATAGCTGCCTTATGCTGATCCTGCTCCCAATTGCTCGAGCATTAGAAGAGCAGAAAATATGTCATTAAAGACATTGCTCGGGAGAGGGAAAATCACTATTGATTGAAAATATTTCATTAAAAAGAATAACTAGACCTTCCTGTTTATTTTAAAGCACACACATACATAGAAAGAAAAACAAGCAAATATATTAAGTATCAAAGCTAGACACAAAAGCTGCAGAAAATATTTACACATGCTCACATAAAATCATTCAACAGAAGGAAGGAGGGATACCAGGAAATCATTTTCTAGGCTGCCAAGGATTTGGTGAGTGTTAGAGACAGTGCCAGCGACAGCTCCACACAGACACAGCATGAAGGAGAAAAAGGATGCAGAAAACAATAAAATGTAATACTGGAGTCTTTTAGCAGCACTTTTAACATCAGGAGCAGTGAAATGGTTCACGGGCTCCTTCTTCAGCTCCTTACAACTTGCACACAAATTCCTTCACACTTCATGCAAGTTATTTGTTATATAAATGGTTGCCCACACTGACTTCTATTAACTATAACCCCGAGTTTCCTCTTAAGCTTCTGAAATCAGGGTTTAAAACTAGTTAGAAAACTCTGGTTAAGAAGACAGAATCCAGTCAATGTTAACTATGGTTAATGTTTGTGTCAATGCATCACTTAATGAAGGCCAACTAGGAAAGAATAGAAGGCACGGCAGTCAAGAAATGTATACTCCTGTGAGTGGTTCCCTGTGTCTTAACCGTTTTTACATGTGTACCAACTCCTACGCTCAGCTTTTGTTGACTCTTTTGTAAAGGCTCATTGCTGATACTCAAGCCACACTGAAATAAGGAAACAATCACAAGATTTAATTAATCCTGCACATGTCTGCTCAGAAGTAAGCACCCTTAGGATCAATGGAAGTTATTCGTAGGACAGTGTGTAAAGGACTGCAGCTTTAATAACCTACTTACAAAGTATGATTTGTAAAACAAAGACTGATTACATAGGTTGAGCTTCTTAAACAGCATCCTAACTATTAACGGGTAATTTCAGCTTCTCTTTTAGTATATACTTTTATGTGCCAGTAGCAGATATATACCCCCCCCCCCTTTGCCATGCTAGGTCTCATCCACCTAACATAAACTGCAAACTCTAAAAGCAGAGGTTAACTGTGTCTTATGCAAAAAAAAAGTGGCTCATGATCAAAATATCAAGACAAACACAAATAATAAAATCAACTGAAATTAATCAGACTCAGCAAAAATGCAGCTCATATTAAATTATTCCACCAGTATTCACAGCTAGAGAGAATAGAAACAACTTACCTTACCTCCCCTCCTAACCTTTCAGAAATATAGTCACAGGTGCAGTTCCTCAGGAAGGGAAAGCTAAGTTTCACCACCCAATTCCAAATATTCTTTAAAATGCCCCCCATTCCCCCCTACCCGCACATTTGGGAGGGCATTTCAGTCCACCTTTCATCAAACTGAATGAATACATTTTTAACCAATGAAGAAAAGAGGATCAAACTTACTATCAGGCTGTATTTGCCAGTATTTATTCCACAGTGGCTGTTGTGGCACATCAAAATCCTTTCTGTGGATGAATGAAACCCCCAAGACCTGCACTTTCATAGACTATGGTAGCTCACCAGGCTAACTCTCAGCCTCAAAGCTTCATCTTCTTAGTTGGAAGTTTCCCCTGGAGTCCTTGGCACAAAGTTATAAAATAATGCTAGTGCTATTTTGTGTTGTGTGTGAACTTTTAGTTATTTGGTTGATTCTTCTTTGATATGCAGTGGAACCTGGGGCAAGGAGGTGCACTGAAAATCTAATACGGAGTTTGTGGGGAAAATGACCCAATGCACTTCAAGTGAATTTCCATGGTCCCTTTAATAAAATTTTCAGTCCTTTCCAAAGCATTAAAAGAAAAAGGAGGGGGTGGGGGCGGGGGGGGGGCAGGACAATCCAGGAATGACTCTATAATACTCTCCATCCAGATAGGTTCTCTCAATACTTCAAAGTAGGCATTTTCTGTCACACCGCCCTCAGTTGGAAAGAGATTACTGGGTTTATGTACACTTTCATTCTTAGAAATATCCTTTCCAATTTCATTTGTAGCTGTGGCAGTGAAGGACAGTTTTACAGCTTCTTTTATGAATATTGCTATACATCATCTCTCACAAGGAGTGTGAAGATGTCAAAGACCATGTAGCCGTGTGTGTGTGTTTATGTGTGAAGATGCAACAGATGTCTTCAGTAAACCCAAGTTTTGGAAACAGATGACCAACCAAAACTCTAAACAAAAGCTTTACTGTTTGCTTCAGTGATGTACAAATCTGAAGTTCATATTTTGGGGTTTCTAATTGTTCAGAACAGCCAGAAGTCAGGAACATGACTTAAAAACTCATTTGTGCATGTGTGAAGCAATGATAGGTTCCTCTTTCATTTTCACCATTGTACCTTCCACAACCAGCAGGGCAAACCATTATAAGATTCCACAATCCATTCACATTAGCTGTGGAAACTATAAGGGGAAGCTTCATTTGGGCATACAATGAACAATAAATAGTTTCTTTAGATTGCAGCCTAAATGAATATGCATTAGGTAATAAACTGCCTAATCTATATGATATTGAGCTAATGGAAGTGCAGCCTCTGCCAATGAATGGCTTAGGTGATGCCAAACAGAGAATGCTCAGCTACTGAGTAAATGACAGAGTTTGTAGACCAGCTTCTGTGAGGGAAAAGAAAGTTGTAAATTTGGCTAAGGACTGAGAAGATGTCTAGAATATAGGGAAACTAAGAGACAGAAGCTGAGAGGCAAGGAGGCTGAAGGACAGGCGCAGAGTATGTAATGCACTGAGATAGAAAAACCTGAAGGAAAAAGAGCTAGGAAATAACGCTTAAAGAAATGTGTGGGGTGGGAGGGAGGACAAATAATTTGGGCACAAGGAGGCTTTGAGACACTTTACAGAGCTCAGTATCAGGAAGGACCTGTATGTTATTGGGGGAATGAATATGGAAGTACTAGGGAGAGATAGGATGGCTAAGAGGCATGGGAAAACAGACTGAAGAACAGACATCTCAGAAACCAACAGATGGTGGTGGGAGACATGGACTCAAGAAAGGAAGACTCAAGGATAAAGCAGATTTGGAGTAAAACAAGAAAGAGGGTACAGAGGTAATTTAAGATGTGCACTAAAGGTAAAGAAAAAAGCAGGTATAAGAAGCTTAGAGGGCTGGAAATCATGGGCCAAGAAGCAAATCAGACGTGGCTTCTACTATAACTGTAATATTATGAAATATCAACCTTCTGAGAGCAAAGAGAGCCAAAAACACTGAGTGCAGAGTCAGAATTTTACATATCGATCTAGCTGCAGATTCTAGTTAAACTGTTACTAGCAGATGGAAATGAAACAGCTATTTTTCTGCAAGACCTTTACAAGATTCAGGAATCCTTTCCACCAGTGTATTTTCACTTTTTATTTATGTATTTGTTTATTTCACAAAATGTATATACTGTTTGATTCTAATAAAACCTCTAAGTGGTTTAGAAAAAGGCTGCATTAGTATAACATTACCATTTTCTGATAACTGCCGCCAAGACTTTAAACAGTAGGCATAAAATAACGTATGATACAGTGACTGGACAGTAACAAATATACCATTTTATATGGGCCAGACAATTCAGCGAACTTAAAGTTTCTTTGCTCTTCGCTGCCTCAAGAAGCAATGGTCCAGCTTCAGCTTTTTAAACTGATATCTGTACAAGTCTTATGCCCATGCAGATCACCTGTCCACCCCTCCCTTCTTGGCATGCTGTGAGTGAAGGCTCCCTTGGGTTACCTGTTTCATCTTATGTCACCATAGTTTACTTTTATGTCCACACTGAAAAACTATGGTTCTGAACAAACCAGGGTTTGAAACTTGTTTTACATCCCCAAGAATCCCCAAGAATGCATAGGCACAGGGCTTGTGCTTGTCTATGTTACATTTGAACTAGACCATTATTTCCTGGTTGAAATGTAAGCAGCTGGGACAAAGTAGAGTCGAATTATCATTAGAGGGGTAAGGCAATCCAATCATTATTATCTAGCTAATCAGCAGGGCAAGTAAGAGAAAGTTCCAAAAGAGGGTCAGAACAGACTGACACAGCTCAAGTCCAGCATTAAAGTTAAAACCAATATAATTCATTTCATGTCATGCTTTAAGAAACCAAACACATTTTTGTCAACTCAGTTTTAGGGAGGGAAAGAGTTGACTATTGTGGACCCAAGCACAATAAACCATTGATATAGCAGAAGGAACTGAAGGAACTGAAGGGCAAAACCAACCACTCAATCAGGAGAATTTTTGATTTATTAAAGTTGTTTTAATTTATTTTTGTTATTCAGCTTGAACTTGTCTGAATAGGATAAAAAATGTTTCAAAGAAAGAAATAAGCCAGATTCCTTTTGTGCTCCATGTCTGGAAAGTGAAGCTATGAAGCTGTTCAAGCTTTTTTTACTGTCCTCTTTCTTAATCTTTTTCAAGACAGCTCCTCTTCAACTACGGTTAAAGATGACTGGCTTTGAAAGTATCCATAGTTAATGTTAGCCACACTTTATCAATCGAAATGTAACAAACCATGGTTGAGCAGAAGAGAAAGATTCCAAACTTCTGCTGCACAGGAGGAAGAGACAGGAGTGTGAGAGCTCAAGGCTTGTTGCAGCTCATTTATGTTCATTTGCATCCTGCTAAATAGGTTTAGCATGGTATGCAAATCGGCCCAACCTGTCTTTTGCTCATGGCTTATCTTCGAAAAGTTACTGTGCATCATGGAGCCGATGCCATCAACTTAAAGGAATGTTTTATAATGTTGTAATCAACAGTTCATAGGAATCAAAGCCACAGGAACACAGCTAAAAAAGCATTGGACAAAATTATTTTGAAAATGCTCTGAGAAGATACTATTTTTTAAATATAATTTATTTTTGTTATTCACCTTGAACATGTTGCTACTAGTACCAAGATTTGTGACTTGATAGGTAACACGTATTGCAATTTTTTGTTTCTTAAGTCAGAATATTGTGTGGTTACATCCACACCATACACTTAAAGCACTTATACCACTTTATTTAATTAATTCAAATGACTTTTTGACTGCCAGAACCAGAATGAAATGCCTTTAAACCTAAACCAAATATGAACACATACCAGTTTTAATGTGTGCTGTAAAAGAAAGGCTCTTTGAGCCTAAGTTCAGAATCAAACAAGGCAAAATGGTACAGCAGGAGCAAATGCTAAAAACTTTGCATTGAGACTGTGCATAAAAACAGTCTTTGTTAGTTTGAAGAAGCATTTGCTTAACAAACTGTTCAGCAAGAACTGGGTACATCTGATTATGTCAAAAGAGGAATTTTTTGTGTAAAATATTTGCAAGGGAGTCGATACAATACAAATGATTGCTGACCCAAGGATTGCTTAATACTGATTACCTTTATTACAAAAGTATTCCACTTCTTCACAGCTCAGATTCCCAGGCTCAAATTCTGCAGAAAAGCTTCCCTCCAGAGGAAAGTCTTCTTTGGAGATAATGTCATTTCCCTCCGATAGACACTCTTCTTCTTCATCCTCAACAGCATCCTCAAGGGGGCCTTTAAAGAAACCAACAACATTGTACCAACGTAATGTACAAGTAGTCGCATAATAAAAGTGTAAAGTTGGACATCTGTACCTAAGGTTTCATAGAAGTAGATGATCACAGAAGTAGATGGTCTTCCATAGGTGGCTCTTCTTAATTAGCTTGGCCTTTAAAATGTTCCTTACAGTGCACACCTACTCAGCAGCAAGTCCAATTGACTTCAATGGGTCTCACTCCCAAGTACCTTTATAGGCGTGCAACTTAAACCAACCTTATTTTTTCTAAGCTATATCAAATACAAACAACTGAAGTAAAATACAGTGGACGCTCAGGTTGCAAATGTGATCTGTGCGGGATGCAAGTTTGCAACCCGCAGCGTTCGCAACCCGCGCCTGCACATCTGTGCACGTGCGGATTGCGATTTGGTGCTTCTGCGCATGCGCAAAGAGCAATTTAGTGCTTCTGCGCATGCGCGACTGCCAAAACCTGGAACTAACCCGTTCCGGTACTTCCAGGTTTCAGCAGTCCGCAACCCAAAAAACGCAACCTGAAGCGGACACAACATGAAGTATGATTGTATGAATGGCAGTCCTTATTTTCTGTGGTGGCTCCTCGTTTTTGGTATGCTAGCCTGGCACCTTCATTATATATATTTAGGGGCCAGGAGAGAACATTTCTCTTATCTCAGGCCTATGGCTAAATAAACAATCTATGGCCTTTTAAACTGTGGGAGGGTATTGGTTTTTTTGCTATTGTTTTAAGTATTTTTGTGTTTTGCCTGTGCTCCTTAGATGAAGGGTGTTATATAAATTAAACAAACAAACAATAAATAGCAGGACCCTCACTGCCTTTCAGTGAAATAGGATTGCCCTCTAATCAGGGAATTCCATAGCTGTGGTGTCACCACTGAAAATATCCTGGGGGGCCATTTTTCATGCTATGCCGACTAATGGAACCATGTCTCCCCCAGACTGCAGATTTTGTTTCAGAAGGTACTGATGAAGGTTCTTTTTTAACTACTCTCCGATCCTGAGTTATTAGTGATTTGTGCAGTAGTACTGATATCTTGTACTCACATCATACCTTAAGGCCAGAATCCAACACTTTGGGTATTTTGGACCCAAAGGCCAGTACATATACTTGGGTATGAACAATATCAATGGCGGGATGGGGGGGCAGGGATAAGTATACACCATCTGCTTTCATGTCAAAAATATACTTGTGAATTATCCTGTTTTATAGTACTATAAAGGTAAAGGGACCCCTGACCATTAGATCCAGTTGTGACCGACTCTGGGGTTGCGGCGCTCATCTCGCTTTATTGGCCGAGGGAGCCGGCGTTTGTCCGCAAACAACTTCCGGGTCATGTAGCCAGCATGACTAAGCCGCTTCTGGTGAACCAGAGCAGAGCATGGAAATGCTGTTTACCTTCCCGCAGGAGCAGTACCTATTGATCTACTTGCACTTTGACATGCTTTTGAACTGCTAGGTTGGCAGGAGCAGGGACCGAACAACGGGAGCTCACCCCGTCACAGGGATTCGATCCGCCGACCTTCTGATCGGCAAGTCCTAGGCTCTGTGGTTTAACCCACAGCGCCACCTGTGTCCCTTGTTTTATAGTACTATACTACCTCTGCATTTAATAACCAGCTAAGTATTTCTAGTATCAATGGTCTTATTTTATATTTGATAAGTAGATAGGGTACTTGAAATGAGAATCTCGGAATACTTTTGAAGACAGAGCTAAAGGTAAATAATTTTGTCAATCATGACTTTAGTTTCTAAAAACAATGATAATCAGAGCCTTCAACTTATACACACAAAAACATTTCAGGAAAGCAGACAGGCAAGACTTGAAAGAAGAAATACAACACATTCCTCAAAAGGAGGTGGAGAATGATATAATGATATAATGGAATACCCCTCTTGTATCTGAGCCAACGGAATCTATTCTATTTGAAGGCTCCTTTTTCATTGTTATTTGCTACTACATAACAAGCATATATCTGTACATTTTAATAAAATAAACCACCAACCTGCTTACCCACATGGCAGTATGGATAATACACATTTACCCATAACTGGTCTACCCCATCACTGTATTACGTCAATGCCAAGGCACGGAAACAAAGAAACACTGAAACTGAGCTTGCACATTATTATTTTATATTCTAGAAAGGAATATGGTATATTTTAATGAAACTAAATATACTATATAGTGACAAGTTGTAACCTTATATAGTGCACTTAGAGTGACATTTGCCCTCTACTTTGGGGATTCCTGTCAGTCATTCTGAGATCCCATTATTAGAATCACAAGCATTCCTAGAAGTGTACACCTCTGGAAGAACTCTTTGAAGCAGACAGGATGAGGTCAAAAAAGTGTACTTCATCTCAGTCTCCAGAGGCAAACTGATAAATCAAATTCCAAGTCCTATCAACTTTCAGGTCTACCCAAATGCCAAGTGACTAGAACAATATCTTATGCTCTATCTAAGCTTATATAAATACACCCATTCTGAAGTGAATGCTGGAAGCTGAATCCTCTTCTCTCTCTGAACAAAGTAGTCACAAAGTAAGTCCTAAAAAGAAGGGATTCCAATGATTATGATTATGATTATGATTATGATTATTTTGTAATGCTGACACACATCTCAAGCCCATGTTATTCAGAACAGACCTTTCCAGTGTTGAGGCTCAGCACGGGCTCGTTTTTACCAATTGACCATGAACCTAACATAACTGCAGTTTTGGCATTTGGTAGTATCTGGGACCTAACCAGGGTTCTTGCTGTCCACTATTTGAATTTAAAGAGCTAATAGAGGTTTGGCCAGGGAAACCCTGTGATACTCCCAATCACAAGCAGGATGGAACTCCAACTTTTAAACAGGTTCAAGGTTAAAACTATTTCTTTGCTACTTATTATGAAAAAACTGTAAATCATTTTCTCAAGTCCTTTCTGAGTTTGCCTGACAGCAGTTAACAAGGACGGGGAGGATACAGAGGTGTTCCTGGACACAGCAAATCCACACAAACCTAATGTAATTGAGCTTAACAGCAAGGCAAAAGCTATTTTTTTCTGGCCAAGGAAAATGGGAGCTATTTAAAATGAACAAGTTCTTCCTGCAGCCACTCACTTTTAACATAAGTTGCATCAGGGGATCTGTAGGAAAGAAACATTTTTATTAATTTTTTCCTTATCTGAGAGAAGAATGTTGATTTTTTTCATTTACGTTCCTTGCCTGCAGGTAGCAGACCAGAGAATCATATAGTAGAAATTTTTTTCCTTTTGATTAATTTCATTCCATGTGTTATGTTATTTTTATATATAATTGATTTCAGGTTTTGCTCATAGCTGTACATCTTTTTTATATCTCTACCTTCGTTCAATCAAGAAAGTTGAAGGAAATTACCTGAATTTTGTTAAGTTTATTAAAAAAAAGAGCTCTGTGAATATTTAAATTGAGTTTTGAAATGCTAATACAAGAAAGATATTAGAGAATTTTAATGGTGGGTTCCATTTGACCCACAGACTATTGAAGAAAGGGTCAAATTTTATTCAAATTATTTCTTTACAGTAAAAAATAATATATGAACCCTTTGATTTTATAAAAGTGGATTAACATTCATCCTTGCTCAATCTTTTGGCACTTTGGTACATGACAGAATTAACTGGGGTTGTGTATAAAGTTTTCAAAAGCCTTTAGATGTTTGAGTAGTTTAGAACTTTACTTTCAATAATATCTCTTCCACTTGTCTCTTTTGAATAATACTAAAAGATCTCAAATAAACTTCTATCTGCTGCTGTTTTTCCCCCTAGAGCCTATGCCAGATGAAGCTAGGTTCACTCACAGAAAGCTATTGTAATGAAAAGAAACAGTATGTAAGAATTGTTCTGAAATACAGGTGTCAGGATGTGTTCTTCATTGGGTCACTTAGAAATCTCTTATTCTATTTATGATTTGTAAAAATATTCATATTGGTGTACAAAAACAGACTTTGCAGGTAATATATTTGCAGGGAAAACATTTTGCGTGCTGGCTTGTTTGTTTTTCTTCCAAGAAACGTGACTCAATAGAGCAGAGCCAGACCAAGGAAAGCAAACATGGCACACTGCAGATATGTCTGGACTACAGCTTCCATCATTGTTGTCCACTGGCCATGCAGGCTGGAAGTTGTAGTCCAGCAACAACTGCAGGGCACTTTGTTTCCTATCTCTGACCCAGACACAGAGAGAAGTTAATTGTATGCTGGAGCAGGGGTGGCTAATATGTGGCCCTCCAGATGTTGCCGGACTACAACCTTCGTAATTATTGACTATTGGCCATGCTGCCTGTCCTACATACCCCCTGCTCAGAAAGGTAAACAGCCAATAGTTAATTCTTTATTGACAAAAGTACACACAGCAGTTCCTAAGCTGCACCAGATACACACACAAACACTTACTTCTAGCGTCTACTTAAGCTGGCATTAACTTTTCCAAGTTCATGCCTGGCGGAGCAGCTGAAGCAACATTGAAACCATGCCTCCATCCTCCAGACTTATGTACCTTCATTTGATGAAGTGCGCATGCACAACCTGAGGCTTCTCCTGCACTTCCCTCTTCAAATCTATGGTTCTAGGAGACAGAGGGGCAAGGGAATGTGGGGGTTTGAATGCCCCGCCCCTTGCCTGAACAGCCATTTCCTCCGCTTCTGATATATCCTGCATCCCCACCTCCATTTCTGACTGCTCAGACCCTTCCCCTACCCACCCACCCCAAACACCTGCCCCACGGGTGGCACCAAACTCCTTAAATCATGGGCCTCATGTCCTGGGCCAGCCTTCGACCCCCCCCCCAACCTCTGTAAGACACTCGTCAAAGCCCCACCAGTCCCTGTTATTGCTGGAGCCTGATGAGAGATGGAGTTCAGTTTTGGTGGGAGAAATTAACTGGTGGGAATTGTGGGGGCAGGGAAGGACATGGATGATTAAGAACCTTAAGATGCACAAGAAAGAAAGGATGAAGCACAAAATGGATATGAGAAGAGAATACTGTAATGTAAAAGAAAAGCACTACAAGAGTGATTATAAAAATGTTGTGAATAAAATGGAAGTCCCAAAGAAAAGGAGAGGTAAGACGAACTAAGTAGAAAAGGGACAGTCAGCATTTACTTGAAAAAGTGGGAAGTATCTATCATCTGTTTAAAAAATCGTGAAAGGAAGCTAATCCATGTTAAGAAATATTGTTTGTTAACTTTTACGTATTCCCTTTGGCTATTTTAGAAAAGTAATACTAAATTTTTCAAGAGGCTTCCAATTGATACATGGTCAGGGGGAAAGTAAAAAAATGATCCATTTATCAACAAGCAATATACATTATAAGTACTAGTATTATGAACTACAGTGGTGCCTCGCAAGACGAAAAGAATTCGTTCCGCGAGTCTTTTCGTCTTGCGATGTTTTTCGTCTTGCGAAGCACGGTCCGTCGCAACTGCGCCTCTTCAAGCGGTTTTTTTTTAAAAAGCGCAAGACGTTTTCGTCTTGCGAAGCAACGCAAAACCGAAAAACCCTTTCGTCTAGCGAGTTTTTCGTCTTGCGAGGCATTCGTCTTGCGGGGCACCACTGTAGTATTATGTAGTCATCTCCCATTCCAACATGTTACAGGAAATAAAAATAGGATGCATATAAAAACTTTAAAGCCCCTAATGATGTTGCTCAAGAGAATTTACTGGCCAGCATATGTGCAACAAAGCACATTCAAGATAAAAAAAAAATGAAAGCTGATTGGGGTAGGACATGGAGGGAGCTTGCCCTTCACAGCAAGATGTCAAATCTCAGCCCCTCTCCAATACCACTTTGGAACTGGTGCAGTTAAAAAAAAAGAGGGGGGGAATACCACCCTTCTGTCTTGATGGGCAGATCAGTAAAGCACTGCCACTCCTGCCTTCCTAGCCCCCTTGCAGAATTGCTTTCAAAGCCTTTAAACACAGTCTTCACACTTAGATAACAAGGTTTGTTTACAAACATGTTGCACAGCAACTTAAAATATGCTATACCAACAACACCTACTTACATTCTGAGTAATTTCCAAGTATTTTATCCATGCATATTTTGCTCATCATACATTTGCACTGAATTCTTGACTCCATGCATACTTAAGATCATGTTATTGTTTACATGGCAATCTAACCTGAGATGAATTTTTCCTATCATAAAAGCTCCAATTAACCATGGGCTCTTCTCTTTGCTCTCAATTTGCATCAGTCACCGTGATTAACCCCTCGAAGACACAAACAAATCAGCGACCAAAACAAGCCTGTCGTTTTTTATAGAAAAAAATTAAGACAAGTGATTACATAGATCCAACAAAAGAGGTATATAGCTGTCTGCAATGTAAATAATTTGACTTTTGAAGTCTACTAGTCAAATATAACTTACTATTGACACTGTATATTACAATATTGCACTGGGAATTATGCTTTTTAACGTGTCCATAAATGGTCTGAAGTTAGGGATAAGCTGTGAAGTGGCCAGGTTTGCTACTTACCTCAAATTATTCATGGTAGAAAAAACAAAACAAAAAGAGATTACAAAGAGCTTCAAAAGATGGGATATAAATGGGTGAACATGAAATAAAATGGCAAATGCACTGCATTATAGACATTTGGGCAAAAACAAAAACCTTAGATAAAGTCTGAACTCACAGTGACAAGTCAGGAAAGAGATCTCAAAATCATGATGGACAGCTCCACTACGAAGATGTTGATCAAGTATATGAAAAAAGTATGCCAGGGATCATTAGGAAAGGGATAAAAAATAAAACTGCTAGTGTTGTTGTGCCTACGTATGGTGCAATCATACCTGGAATACTATGTACAGTTCTGCCTGCTGCAGGTGAGAGTCAAACTAAATATTACATTAGCTAGGTAGCTGTACCCTTTAAGTGCCTTCCACATAAAGGCACTGCTCTGTAGATAACACATTGCAGTTTGACCCTAAAAAAGGATACTGTTGAGCTGGAAAAGGTGCAGAAAAGAGCAACTAAAATTATTAAGGGGCTGGAAATCAATGCTATTAACGTAACTAAGTATGTAGTGACAGGCACTTTGCTAGTATATATTGACATATGGGGACCCATGAAAAATGTTAGAAGAGGGAGGGAGAAAAGGGTTGGGTCAAATATATTATCCGTACACACACACCTCACTCAATGAAGCAAGTTCTAGAGACTGAAACCACTTCAGCCACCCTGTGTTCCAGATGCAGTAGGGAATAGTTTCCACTATAAGTAGCAATGCCCTTTTTATTGTACACACAAAGTCATAACTATTTTGTTTACTATTTATAGGACTCAGGAGTCAAAAACATCTTTACAAATCTGTTTACTTAATCTGGTAGGCATCACAAAAAAATTGTATTGGAAGTTCACTATAATGTTTTTGCTCAGTTTTGCTTTGTATCACATCAAATAACTTTCCTATCCTGCCTGTTTATATTCCTCATATATTTACAGACAATTTATTGTATTCCCTTTAATAGCTAATTTATCAAATTGCACACTTCAGTGACTATCTCATCTGTCCTCAATAGTCAATTACAGAAGCTTTTCAATCTTTTTGTTGTTCTACACTCGAAATTGTTTCGAATTCCTTAGTGCTGATGTGCTTCCTTTATTCAGATTTATTTATTTTATTCTAGATGTATTCTTGGCAAAGAATTTCTCTCCATCCTGTGTTGCAATCATTTTAACAATTGTTTATACGTACACACTTATTTTACAATTATAGTCCAAGAGTGTAAAGCAACAAACAGAACTGCTACTGGAATTCTGTGTATCTTAGCAGAGAACATGTACCAACAATGTTTTTTGTGTTGCACCCCACTGCTGCAATCCGTTCTGGTTTTCTGAAACTCAATCCACAGGTGGAGGTGCTCCACCCAGAATCATTTCAATGACTCCATTCTATCTATACTTTTCCTTTGTGTATACATATCTACCGTACTTGTATGAGGAAGCCATAGCTCAATATGCTTCGTGGTCCAAGGTTCAATCCTTAATATCCTAAGAGGATCAGGTAGTAGGTGACCCAAAATACTCCCGTCTGAGACCCTAAAGAGCCACTGTCAGTCAGAACAGATAATACTGGGAAAGATGGAGAAATAGACAGATTTTGTATAATACAAGTTTTTGCAGTAAATTTATAGAGTGCCACCTATGTGCACAAGGGTTGTGTGTCTGCATTTCAGAGGATAAAATGAGCTTGACAAGTGCACAATATGTTAGTACCTCAAAGCAGTGTGCAGAATAAAAAGAGGTTCACAATTTTGCAAATGGAAAAAGAAACCCTATGGAAAACCATCTAGGAGGCAAATTAGCAATTGACCGAAACATTACCCATTGTAAGTGTGTAAGAAAGCCAACACCATCCTGGAGAGCTCTTAAAACACTGACATTTTTTAAGACTGCTCTTAATAGGATGGAAGGGAGTTAAAATTAAAGTGTAAAATATTATAATAATATATTATAGTAGTAATAATAATGGTCAGCCATTGTTAGTAATACAGACGAAACATAAAAAATGGCTTGCAGCCCTGCTTGTCACAGGCAATATAACATGATTGTCCCATACAGTAATAGAAATTCTTTTGAAAATAATTAGATTTCCAAGATGGACATTTTTATAGAAGTGACATTGCTATTAAAAAAAATGAGCGTAAAACTCTATAGACCGCGATATTACAAAATGTCACCATGCATTATAATAACATGTGGGTACTACTGCAAGGATATATGGAAAACGGAAGGATGTTGGTTGGGGAACAGAGTTATACTACAAGAGATACAAGGGACACGAATCTGAAGACATAAGAAATGCAATAGTAATATCTGGAAGGTCTGCATACACTCCTGAAAGTCATCTTTATTGTCTTTTTTTCCTCCTTTACAAATATTCCATTCCTACCCCTCTTACTCTTTTATCATTAGTGGCACACGAGCCATTAAATGCAAGTTTAGTATTTTCTCTTACATAATGTATGATTTCTTTGTTAAATTAAACTGAGCATCAATATTTACAGATTACTATCAGTAAAAATAGCACAAGAAATTGTAATAATGTCACTAGCATAATACTTAATTGCTGTGTAATTATTTAGGACAAGATTGTTCGAATATTTCCTTTAAAGTATCTGTGCATGTTCCCGCTTGATGTCCCAGCAAAGGAACACTCGAGAAAGGATTTATTCTCATCATCAGAATCCAGACTTTGGTGGAAAAATTAGTAAATAGCTATTCTGTTGCCAAACCATACACTCAGATGTTCTTCCAGCTTCTGCTGGCATGCAATGTGGATTTTTAGGGTGCAATTCAAGATAGTTTTGACTTCACTGGATACTTATCCCCAACTCCCAATCCCGGTAAAAAAAACCAACCCAAAACAGCCTTCATAGATGTGTTTGCTTTGCTGTTTGTGAGCCCAAAGTTTCAAAAGTCTGGATCAGGCAACAAGGACAGAGCTCCTACTCACCTTTCTCTGGCTTCTAAGAGACTCCTGGTTCCTGTATGCACACAAATGTTTACCAAAACAAATGTGTGCCTATGGGAACATGTGTACATGTTTCCAGATAAATAAATATTACAAATTAAGAGCTAATATTCAGGGGATTTCTCATCACAAATTGGAGCCTGAGGAAAGGTCACCAATTTGGACTGACAGAAATCATATAACTGGCTGCAGTGAAAAGGGTTTTAAACAATGGCTAACTTCAGTATGCTCCATATACGGTAGCTCTTTTCATTAGATGTACGCATATACCATCTGAAAGCCTCTCAAAATGGATTTGAGTGTTCTTAGGCATCTAGTTACTTTTGCTTGCATCTTTTGAAAACAGTAAGGCAAGGAGAAGGAAGAAAATACCACTTTCTGGATGGTGACATAGAGGAGCATTGCCCCACCAACCACATTAGCTGTGGGAGACATGAGATAGAAGTAGAGGCAGGAGGAAACTGATGTAAACACCACTCAGGTTCACAGCTGCTGATTGACTGAGTATTCAGAGTGGGCTGGAGGAAGACTACAAGGATGACAGTGGATCTTTGAAGAGAGTTATTGAAACTTCCAAGGAATAACAAAAACTCTGATCCTAGTTGGAGCATTACCAAGCATGTCAAGCATCTGTTTCAATTCTAGCCAGAAAGAAGACAGGAACTTGAGAAAGGTTTAAGGATTAATGTCCATCCAAACCCTTTGAAATGCAATAAAAAAAACTAAAGTGGTGCTAATATAGGTGTTAGGAAATGCACGTGTTGTTTACATTGAAAAATATATCTTTCAGAAACCAGAAAAGCTTAATACAGCCCTCATACTTTACGCCAAAAAAAAATAGGAAACACAAATGAAAAAGGATTTTCTTTTGGTCTTTCTTCATGGTGAAGTAGTACCTAGCAGAAAACTTAAAAGTAGAACTTAAACTAGTGTCTTCCTAGGCCATCCAAGAGGGAATATGGACCTTTAGTGATTTTCAAATATCAGAGCAAGTTTATATGCAGCCATCCTACCGGTGGCTTTCCATGAGCTGGAGCACAGATGAAGGAATTCATGCAAAGAGTCACCTCATCCCTGGAAAGCATTAGGTTGCTTGTTAATAACACTTTCTTTGATATTCTCTTTAATTGCACATTTACTGGACCTTATTGGATACCCAGCAAGGCAGTGCTGGGTGCTGCTCACAGACAGGGTACTGTCTTCTGGGTATGTGAGGGTGTACTTAAAGTATACAGAAAAATAGTAGTTTTGGGGAACTGTCCCTGATACCACACACAGGTGAGAAGCATAGTTCACCTTCCATGCTATACTACTCAGGTTTGGGGCTGACTGACAGCTTCTTGTGCAATCAGCCTCAAAAGCTACCACCCTGGAAAGCTATCCCACAGTGCTGCTACCTTACTACACCAATATGCCAACACAAACTTTCACTAGAAATAGTAGAGATAGTGTTATTTTTGAAGCCTGGTGATCCTATATCAACTAATATGGCTGGCTCTTCCATCCTCCTTACCTCTCCCTTCCAAAGAAAAAATGGTTTTGTATTTTCTGTGGATAGCAGCAATATGGTTTCAAAATGGATGGGGAACCATGTGTTGAGATTCCAGCATTGCAGGGGGTTGGACTAGCTGACCTCAGAGCAACTTCCAACTCTACAATTCCATGATTCAGGGATGGGCGTGTTTGTGATAAGAACTCTGCACACTCTTGTATTTCATTATTACTTGGTTTAGAAAATACAAATTACTGCATTTGCCTTAAGGTTTTGTTGTGCAGCCAGCACATTTTGGATGTGGTGTTTTGGGTTCATACAGTGCCTACCCTTCAGTGGCTCAAGCAACTGGATAATCTACAGGCAGATCAGAGCATTTTGTGTTGATATTTTAGTATTGTTGTTATGGCTTTTAGCCAAACAAATAAGTGCTTAGGATAAAAGACAACATTTGCAACAACCACTATATTACCATGCTCGTCTATTGCACAGAACTAATCTGGCAATGACTCAGCAACTGGAACCCTAAAGGCTTTTTCATTCACAATAGGACAGCTACACTGGCATTATCCAACACATATATTAAGAAGCAACCTTTTAGAGAGAAATTACAGCTGACGAGCAGCACAGCAGCACAGCCATATCCCACAAGCACAGGATGTTGAAATTACACTCTTGTGTGCCACTGATTTATAGTCCAAAGGGGGTAATATCAGATGTCGATATAGCTTGTACCCATTGGGAACATGGATGGTAGATGTGAACAGTGGGATGGGGCAGTAATAAGCCAGTTTTAGGCATAATCTGTGAAGGGAGATAGCCATGGAGGGATATCGAGATGGTTTCATCTGTTCTAGACAGACCACAAGTGACACGAGTATGTAAAGGCAGACAAGGTAATCAACATTTCAACTCTGAATTGTGCATTCTATTACATTATAAGCACAATCACTCCTCAACATTCTAATTAGGATTGTCCTACAAATCTA
Source organism: Podarcis liolepis (assembly GCF_965112155.1). Lineage (NCBI taxonomy): Eukaryota > Metazoa > Chordata > Lepidosauria > Squamata > Lacertidae > Podarcis > Podarcis liolepis. Next base: position 21,950,271 of record NC_139560.1, read on the forward strand.
CTAAATCACACCATCTGAACTATCAATGTTTTTGTTTTGACCTGAAAAGGAGCATAGTGGACTACAGTCCTGATGTATATTCAAGATTCTAGCAGTAATGCACCCAACCACCTACTCATTGAATCCTTGTCCATCCCTGGCTTATTAAAGCTGGTCAAAGTGGTGTGACTGAATGGGTCGTAGGTGTGGTAAACATATATTGGCATGGGTGGTTGCCTGCTGCCCATAAAATGGAGACCGTGTGCAAACTTTTAAAAAGCCCACCCAATACCCGATGGCATGTAACAACTAGTGACTAGTTGTCAACACCCCTTTACTGGCATCAACGGTGGAGAGGGTGATTGTGGTGCAAATGCAAGTATTCCTGGATAAAACTTATTAACTAGATCCACTACAATCTAGGTTCAAATCAGGGGTTGATTGCCCTGATACATGAATTTTATCGTGATACAGGGTGTGTGTGAGCCTGCAGGTTCTGCTTGATCTCAGTAGCTTTTGATACTATTAACAATGGTATTCTCTTGGACTGGCTCAGTGGGATGGGTATTGGAGGCACTGTATTACAGATGTTCCATTCTTACCTTCAGAGTCATGCTCAGAGAGCAGCCCTTGGGTGACTGCTTCTTGATCCCCCAACGCTTGTGCTATGGAACTCAGCAAAGTACTATGCTCTCTCAAGTGCTACTTTACATCTATATGAAATGGTTGGAGAGGTTATTAGTTTTGTGGCAAGATGTCATCAGTACACTGATGACGCACAGGTCTATTTATCCATAGCAAGTGAATCAAAAGAGGCTGTGAAAGCTCTGGAATGGTGTCTGAATGAAGTAGTGGATTGGATGAGGGCCAGTAAACTGTGCCTGAATCCTGAGAAGACGGAGGTTATTTGGGTGGGTGATTCCTATGCCTGGGAAACTGGGAAGCTACCTGTTTTGGACAGGGTCATACTCCCTCTGAAGAAGATATACAGCTTGGAATAACTCCTAGATACATCTATCTCTCTCCATCAAGTGTCCTCTGTGGCAAGGAGTGCTTTTGACCCGCTTGATCTAGTTTGCCAGCTACAGCTGTTCTAGGTATATTCTGACAGCTGTAGACCACGAATTGGTAACCTAAAGGCCAGATTTCATACTGTATATGAGGCTGCCCTTGGCCCTGGTCAGACGCTCCAGGTGATGCAGAATGCAGTGGCTGGTCTACTGATGTGGGTACATACTGTCCAACATGTGACACCAGTTTTAAAACATCTGCACTGGCTGCCCATCTATTACCAAGCCAGGGTCAAGGTAATTGTATTAATTGACAAAGCCCACAATAACTTCGATCCAAGGGTATCCTGAGGACTGGAAGAACATTTATCTCCCAGCTTGATCACTGTGATCAGCTGTAGGAGCATTGCTGGTTATCCCCCAAGTTGGTGAGGCTCATATGATAGCAACAAGAAACCAACCAGCCCAGTCCTGTAGAAAGTTCTGCCAGCAGAGATTCAGCAGGTGCCTTCTGTTTTAATTTTTAAATGCCTGCAGAAACCTTATGCAGACAATTAAGAAAACATATCAGTAATAGTTGATTATCTCTGATGTTAAATTAAGTTTGTTTATGAATATTGTTTTTGTAAATCACTCTGATATTTATGTAACATAGAGGTATATAAATATTTTTATTATAATTATTGTAAAATTATTGTAAAATTATTTAACATTTTAAAGAAGCAAAATCTAGATGTTAACAAAATGCTAACAGACACTGAACTTTGAAAAGATAACTAGTCCAAGTACTGTACAGTACTGCATAGCTACTGCAGTATATCCAAGTAGAGAGAGCATATAGTTCAGCAATTCTAAGATCATCTGGCTTATCCTGATAGTCAAACAGGAATGTGCCAGGGCTGCCAGAGAAGATCCCAGCCACTCAAGATACTGTAGCCACCAAAATAGAAACATTCTTTCAGGAAGACCAGCAGCTATCACCTTTTTAATCCAATATGTAGCTTGCCTATCATGGTTCAGTAATTAACAATCACTTCTAGCGTTTTTGTCCTCACCTTGAATATCATCTCTGAATCATACAAATATTCTAAATGTATTTAAAGTCTTTCTTGTTAACAGGGTGCCTGTCAATGAAAGCATTATACAGTGGTAACATGATGGTATATATGTCAACCCACAAAGAAAATAAACTTGATTGGTTGGTTGGTTGGTTGGTTGTTGTTGTTGTTGTTTTTAACAAAGGACCATCACAAAAAAACAAATGAAAGATACTGCATACAATTAGCACAAAGATGAAACACACAGAAGCAAAGTGCAGTTATTCCAGGTTTGATAAAAATCGATTTAGTGACCAAAAATGGATTCCTTTATTTAAAAGACAGGACTTCTCAGCTTAAGAATGGTAAATGACACAATGTCATCTACCGTATTCATTACTGTGGGCTTAGTTGCTAGTCACATATTCTCATTTGCAAGTAATTACAGGTACTAGGATCCAAGTAAAGCTATCCTGTATCTCACAAGGATCATCTATTGAGCCCATACGGATGAATGATCTTGTACTCCTCTTGTATGTTCCTCCAGTTCTACCTGAACATGAACTCTGCAATGTCTTCAGTTTTAATCTTATGAATATTTGTGACTACCAACTAAGGGTTGTTGTAAATGTCTTCACAGGGTGCACAATTGGAGAGAGGAGGGTAGCATTTTGTATTTTGGGGGCTGGTGCTGCAAATAATCCAGCTGATTCAGGTAGTTCAAGGGAAGTTGTTTACCTTAGTTGGGAAGCAGGGTGAGCAGCCTCCTATTCCTGCAGCTTGTGTGTGTGGTATACTTCTCAAACATGCAAGAGCAAAAGCCCTGCTGCCAGCCACCATTTCCTGGCCCCAGAAATACATTTACATAGAGTACATTTCTAATGCTGTACTTGAGATGTATTATGATGATTTATGAATAAAGCATCTGTATGGGAGAAGGTATATGGTGACTGCCAGCCAGGCAGGCAGGCAGGAAGCCACACACACACACACACACACTTAAGAATGTTTGATCTTGCTGGCTGGCAAAGTTCACAGACACACACATACACAAGGAAAGGAGGAAATAAAGCTGTTGTTAACTTATAAAGCTACATTACTTAAGTAGACAACCTACTCCCCACCCCCACCCCATTCCAACAAATTGAGCTTTAGTAGGGATCATTTCCATGGGTTTTTTGATGTTGTACATTGCGGAATCAGTTTCGAAGCCAAATCACTATCTTATTTAGGTGGTGTCATACTTCTTCCTCCGAATAAGTTCAATTAATTTCACCTCCAAAAATGAGGGTGCTACAGGGGAGGGTCAGATTTCTCCCACCTCAATTTCTAAGAGAAATGATTCAGTACCAACCAAACAGCATCCCAGAAGTAAAACAAAAACAAAAAGCCCTTTCTCCAGGAACTTCCAACCCTAGCTTTTGGAAAGTTTTGGACACTTAGCATTCAATAAAGTTAAATGCTTTGTACCCTCGGGTAAAAGCAAAACAAAAATATAATTCTTTATTATGTCAGTAAACATGATTCTGCACAGTAAAGGACATGTAGTTCCAAGACCATAGGTTATAGATTCTGCTCCTAGGCTCCTAGGCTATATACAGGCTTTATGTAGCTCAGATCATTATAGTTGTAGTCTGGGGTGCACCTTGGTAACATGGTGCCCTTTGTGAGGCCAAAATTTGATGCCCCCACACCTAGCCCTCGTGTGCAGGGGAACTGCTCTTACTGCCCTAAATCTGCCTCTGTTATAGCAGCCTGCTGGTTGTTCCAGAAGTACATGGACATTGGAATAGCACTCTAGAGTTACCAAAACAAACAGGCTATTATACATTGTTTCTCTGATCTTCTCACAATAATTCCCTAACAGTGTAACCAAGAACGTAAATGTGCAACTATTTTCACTGCCTTAATTTGCATCTTCTCCCTTTTGCTTATTTTCTATTTCCTTCTCTTTAGCTCAATGTGATCCACTGCTTTTTAATTCTTTAATTTTACAAAGAATAATGGTATGCTGTGCAAATTAATTGTGTTGGGTATTGCCCCACCCCCCGCAGAATTTCAATAACTAACACTTCAAAATAAATTTTCATACAAAAATATATCAACACATCCCAAATATCTTTAAAACACTGATATTCTTAGTGTTTTTAACCAGAGACAGTTGACTGTACCTCACCATCTACACACAATGTAGGGCACTTAAGATGAAGGATACATTTTACTTTCTTGCCAGAAATATGGAACTCTTGGCTCAGTTTAGGCAGTAATATCACAAATTATCCACAGTGCGCACAGATCACTAACCTGACCCTTCTTTCAGATTTTTATTAGAAGCAGAGTAATTGATCCTGACAGAAGAAGGAAGGAATTCTCACAACCATTAAAAAAAATCCTACCAACAATAGGGATGAATTTTATTTTTAATAGATTATGTAACCTTTCAGCATGGCAGGCTAACTTTTACAACAATACTAAATATAAAGGTTTAATATCACTTAACTGTAACAAATGGATTTGCAATACTTAATCATTCAGGTATATATACTAAAAGACAAATGTTCCATTAAACCATCTTCCTTTTCACCCACCACCCACCTCCCGTCTTCATATTTGGAATATAGCATGCTTAATGTCCTTGAATGTCTAGGAAATGTGTGTTAAATGTGGGGTTTGCAAGGCAAGTGGCATTAATTAATTTTTAATTATGCCTTAAAGTACTATTGATTGTATTTTCAACAATAGGCAGTAATATTTAAGTTTAGATTCATGCTGAAATATAAAACTCATTTTTCTAATATTCAGGCAAACAGGAAGGACATGAGAACACTGTTTTTAATTTACATATTTAAAAAGCAGATGTTTAAAGAACTTGTGTCAATTTTAACATTTATACACCTTTTATCAAGTTGTAGGGTTAAGTCTTTCCACTTCCCAAAATAGATGTGGTCCATATTATTTAAATATATGCGTACATTTGTGTGTGTGCGGCAATGTGTTATAGTTACATTTTCCAAAATGTATTTGTAGTTGCTTTAAAAATAGGGCGGGCTTTCTAGGCAACACCCTTGATCCTACTCCCCAATCAAAAACTGTCCCTAAACTTTACACAGCCTCCACCATCCTGGCTTCTACAGTGACAGTAAAACATAATGGTAGCACAGATTTTCACTGAACTTCCGGTTCTAGCTCAGGGGCAATTTTCTTACCAGTACTATGCTAAGCTATACAGTTCAAGGAAAGAGGTTAAATAGCACAGACTAAGATTGCACTTTCACACATTTATAATAAACTGCACTATCTAAAAGGGATCAAGCATATAGACTGCCCTTTTTGGATTCTTCTATCTCTTAGGAAGATCACAATGAGCATTAATGTTATATTCACAATAATATAGAAAACAGTACACAACAGGTTAAAAGTAAATGAGCTATGAGTACACAGCATACATTTAAAACACACAACCCCAAAGAATCCTGGGAACTGTAATTTATCTCTCACAGAGCTACAATTCCCAGCACCCTAGAGTTTATGCATACGCAGCAACATCATACATTTGTCTTAATGGCAACCAAATAAAGAAGACATCAGGACAGAAATTACTCCACCCTATTCTGCATTCTTGCCAGGTGGTTTATTGAAAAACAAAATATGGGTTGTCTCCTTGAGACATGAAAACCAGGCCCATGTACCACCACTACCCCAAGCTCTAGGTCAGGGGTCTGCAACCTTTAAGACAAAAAGAGCCACTTGGACCCGTTTCCGAAGAAAAAAAAATGGGAGCCGCAAAACTCGTCATTATAAAAATAACTTTTTTGTCACTTTTTTATTATTTCTTTGTTTGACCCCTCAGAATTACTCCTCCTCATAGAAATCAACGTTAAATTTACAAGTTACCTTTTTTTGTGTGTTCTTCGCTCCCCTTCAAAACAGTGACCAGCGTACATGCCCCCTTTCAATGCAGTGACCAGCGTACATGCCCCTTACAATGTAGCAGGAGGGCGGGCGGGAAGGTGACGTCGGGACGGTGCGTGACTAATGCACGCACCGCCCCCATGCAACGTAACAGCCAGTACAGCGCCCGCCACAGTGGGGAGTGTCGGGGCGCACAATGCGCCTCCTCCCCTCGCTAGTATCCGCCCCGGAGCCGCAGCAAAGGTGTAAAAGAGCCACATGCGGCTCCAGAGCCGCGGGTTGCAGACCCCTGCTCTAGGTTGTAATCCAGTGCCGTGTTATGTACTGTACTTATGTCTTACTCTGAAAACAATGGAATTTAAACATACAGAATCTGTAAAATGGATTGAGGTCCACATCTACTG
>NC_139560.1:21956812-21991812 GCF_965112155.1 Podarcis liolepis
AAGTATCATCATTATTGTTCATCTGATTTACTATATGAGCTTCTTAAATAAAGAATGAGCATAAAGAAAGGAGCACATCTCATCAAAGGGGTCCCATATGCAGAAGTGCAATTATTTCTTTTCATGAATGAAATGGTGAAGTATTTAAAGGCAGGCAGAATGTGAAGATTGCTTCTATGTTAAAGATCCCAAGAACTATATTATACCTTTAAAGGGAAAGGCAACAGGGAATGCTCCCCCCCCCGATGGCTGCTCTAACAAGGCCTCACTTTATCCTCTTCCTCAACTATGAAGAGGCCTTCCTATATAGTCCTCTCCAGACTCCCTCTGATCCTGCCCCCCGCCCCTTCTTTAAATTTCTTGTTATGCGCCTAAAACAGAAAAATACATATTCTTGGCAGGAGGGAAATAAAGCACAAGATTGTCTACTCATAAAAAGGCACTAATAATACAAATAGGTAGCATAACAAAGCTATCCAATAGTTAGCAAATTTATTAGTTAGCAAATGCCACCAACTCTGTTTTGTTTTTAGTTGCTTATTATGAAAGTTCCAAGTTTGCCCTATTAATAAATGTTTACCAAAGTACCTGCAAAACCCACCTATAACCCACAGAAAAGCCTCCAGCACCTTCTGTTTGGGGCAGCTTCCTCATTTCAAGAGCACATTACTAAATGCTTGTTTTTTAAAAAATCAAAAATTGTTCCCTGAATTCTAAACTACCAAACAACTTCTTAATCCATATCAGAAAATCTGATGGTTGCAGTTTGTGGAGGCAACCATTCCCACCCCCCTAAATACAAAACTAGGCTTATGGCACTTTAATTCTACTTTAAAATAAATATTTTTCAAGGGTTCTCTCCCTGTCTGTTATAGTTTATAAAGATGGCTAGACAAAACAACAGTGTAAAATAATCAGTTTTGTACCAAGAATAAATAAGTAGAGCACACGAGTTTACAACAATAAGAAATAACTTTAGCTGGATAATAACCAAATTTGTTGTTCTTGGTTTTGTTCATAATATCTGAATCCAGCAAGACATACCAAGCACATATTTCATAGATGATATTTGATTAGATAGGCAATCTGACTTCCACTCTTACAATAGACACAACACTCTAATCCTGGAGCAGATAGAACAGCAATCACGGTCAACTGCAGGCTGGGTTATGGTGAACCAACAAATGTTGCTAAGTCTGTTACAAAGCTCATCTCTATCATTTTAAAATGTGTTGCTACACAGAAGTGGCAACTGCTTCTTTTTGGCATGTGTGCACACACATACTTTAGCTACTTGAAAGGCTTAGGTCCAGGCTATCTGAAGAACCATATTGTCCCATATGAACCTGCCTGGGCTCTGAGATCTGCCTTTTAATAGTGCTGTGTTCTTTCTACTATCTGTATATTAATAATTTGTTTTCATATTGTTTTAAATCTATTATAGTTGAATTAAACTATTATCATTTATGTTTTTAGCTTTCTGTATTTTATCTGTGTTGTTTTAATTTGCGTAAGCCACTTTGAGTCCTAGTCTGCGAAAACGCAGGATAGAAAGAAATATAATAACAATAACAATAATAATCATGGGGGGGGAGTCCAGTCCCAGGAGTTACTGCCCAAGATTGTACAGTCTGAATCGTCTGTGCCAGCTGTTGCCAACTGACAGCTTATTTCCTTTCTAACTCAGAGAAGCCCATCCCTTTGCCTAGTTTAGCCAAAGGAGGGAGCAACTGGACATTAGGAAAGCCAGGCCCATGGGTACTCACAAGGCCACCTGTTTGCATGTGGCTGAGGAGACAGGCTAGTTGGAACATGTGAGGGAGGAGTTTGGGGCTTAATCACCTGCAAAATCTCTCCTGGCTTCAGAGTGGGAGTGGGAGCAGCAGGAAGAGAAGCATTTGTGTTCATGTTAGGCAGCTCATCCACCAATCCATTTACTCACCCAGCTGGCATGGCTCAATTGGCTCAGTCCTGGTGGGCAGTCAATAAAGCCTACTTGCTTCTTGTCTGTCCCTCAGGTCAGCACTACTTGCCTGCCTACCTACACTATCCTATTCTAACAGCAGCAACAATAGAATTAGTAAGAAAGTAAGTAGTGTGAATTGATGTCCTGCATCTCTCTGTGTGTCTATAGCCCATGTCTGCATGTTATAGCGTGTGTGCATGAGATAGAATATTGAGTACGGATTAGCCATTTTCTTCTTTTTTGAGAATGTACACATGAAGGTAAGAGAGAGTATGCACATGTCTGTCTGGAGATGCATGTGACAGAGGATAAAAGAGTGCATTTAGGTTTCCTCATGTGTGGGTCTGATAGATGTGTATGTGAGAGAGATGGTGTTTATACTTGGAACAACTGAGACCTGCAACAAAACATTCCAGTGTGGAGTGCTCCTGCTCAGGGTTCCAGCTAGACAGGCATGCCCTCCATTCCATTCCTTGTCCTTGGTTTTCCATGTTGTTTGGGGGATTTCTTGCCCCCTTAAGTGGGTTGTAGCACCTTAAATATGATCTGTACTTCTGCAGACCCTGATCTTTCTCTCTTGTGCATGCATGGTGCCATTTTGGCTACTTAAGGATTGGCACTTATCCCTGAACATCGCTAACAGCAGAAATGATTATCTTCCAAATGAAAAATGAACTTCTCTTGATGCTGTTTTGCAGGGTTGACCTAAGACCCACAGCATTTTCAGTGAATTGCTGTACAGGATACTCACTTCAAACATACAATTTTAGCTCATTCTTCAAGTTGTATATTGCTGAGACTTCTTGCTACCCAGCAAAATTGATAATTTTCTGTCATGGATTCAGTGGCTTGCTTTGGGTTAATCCCTTATCTGAGCCTTAGCATTCCTCAGCTGTAAAACAGAAACATAAATTAGTGGCTTGTGACCATGGCTTTTTATAGTCCTCCTGCTGCACGTTAAGAGTTTAACATTAGAATCCCTGTTCTACAGTAACTCTGAAAAGAATTTGTACTTTTACAGGTAAGGGCACCCCAGCACATGACTCATAATCATGATTGGCTGTGCCTGTGAATTGCTATTTTATTACTTGGTCCTTCCACAAACTGACATTCTTTGACTGGTTCTACCCTCAAGCTGCCATTTTGTGACGGGTTTGAGTTGATGGGCTCGTGTCTGTGTGTGTGTGTGTGTGTGTGTGTGTGTAGAGCAAGCATGAAATCTGTAAACTCCACTTTCTAAAGTGTATTCTAATGAATGATCTGCATCAAAAAATCTTTACTAATCTCTTGCACGGAGTGTAATATATGAAATTGTCTCTGAACCACATTCTATTCCCTGCACTTCTGCTTTCCACTCATAATTTAGACAACTCCCATAATTAATTCTTAGAATGTAAATGTCTCATTCCTACTTGCCATGAATCATTTTTAAAATTGCCCTACTTCCTGGCCTACTAATTATTGCTTGTCTGAATTCCATTAGCCCCCCCTCTTCCCACTTCCCTGCTTCCCCAATCAGACAAGTCACACTTTGAGACATCTTGTAACACAAAATTGAAAAACTGCACAAGGTAGATTTAGGATACAAAGTTATTTTTAAATACAGTTATTACCAGCAATTCATTTGCTGGAGGAATTGCATTTAATTAAGGATTATTATATCAAATGGCATTGCTCACCTATACATTCAAGAGAGCAAAATTTATTCCCAAAGCCTTGAAATAAAGTCTGATCTTGCAAAGATACACTTCATACAATCAAATAAAATCACTGCAATGCCAAGAAAATGGCAATGTTTATAATAGTTGCCTCATGAGCTTGCTCCACACTGTTTCACTAAAACTGGAAAAGACTTAGATTCAACTTCCTGCTCAGCTGTGAAGCTTACTGGACAACCTTGGACTCATCACCACCTCCTGACTAACTGTTGAGGATAACATTTATTTATATATTTGCTAGCTTGAGGAATTTATACCCCACTCTTCGGTAAAATGTTCTGGGCCAATTACAAAATGTAAAGTATAAAAAATGAATCTTACACAGAAAATTGAAAATGTGCAAAAATATACTAAAAATAGTAAAAATTACCAGAAGCAGCATAAAAACAAACCCAGCGAATATAAAAACTTATCAAATTGAAAGGTCTGAAAAAATAATCTTAATTGCAAAGTGGCATCAGAGTAGGCAACTTTCCCTAGGGAAAGCACTCCACAACTGAGAATGCCTTTCCCTGTCAGCCACCCACCATACCAGTGTGGTGTAGTGGTTAGAGTGTCAGATTAGTCCCTGGGAGAACCAGGTTCAAACACCCATTCACTCATGGAGCTCACTGGGTGACCTGATCCAGTTACCTTCTTTCAGCCTAACCTACTTCTCAAGGTTGTTGTGGAGATACAATGGGAAAAGATAGAATCAAGTACAGCACCTTGACCTCCTTGGACAAAAGGGATGGATGGTGGTACCTCAGTTGGCAAGGAAGGGCTTTTGATGAGAGGGACCTTAAGTATCATTCAGATACTCTGGTCCCAAGCCATGATGGGTTTAAAAGTCCAAAACAGCACTTTGAATTGAGCCCATATATAGTGAAGCCCATAAATGCCATCCCTAGTTACTAAGCAGGATACAATTATTAATAGATTAATGACCAATGTTATTTCCCCCTCAAGTCACAGAATATTCTTACATTCCTTTATTAAGACAAATGAAGAAAATACATAGAGGTTGGATCCAGAATTTAATGAACATAGGTCTTCTCAAGGAATGGAGAACTCTCATATATTGGCTCCTATTCCTCCTGTAACCCCCTGAACCCCAAGTTCTGGAGTGCTGGGAAAGCCTCCGGAACAACCTGAATTGCATTGCAGGGTATTCTAAATCTGCCTCTGCCCCTTCTATTCATGGAAGGAAAGATTTGGTTCCAACTCACTGAAACCCTTGAAACACATTCTAAGCCCTGTCAAACTGTACATATTCCATTATTTTCAGAGCTATATGTTGCATTATCTGAACAATTAAATTGAGAAAGTGTTTTGGAAGAATAATGAAAATGCTAACTTTTGTGAATTCAAGCATGCACCCTACAAAATTCCCCTAATGTGCTGCTGCTGCCTTCCCTGCTTACACCAGCACAACCTTAAGAAATGCATACATTCTAGACATGACAGGGAGAAGATGTGAGACACCTGCCCTTCAATAAGCTATAAAAGTGCTACAACTGATCAAAGCAACAAATTCATTTCCAAGAGTAAAACACTGCAGGTTTCTTCCATGTTTTTAGCTGTTTCTATTTGATCTGTAAGCTACCTTGATTCCCATTCTGGGGAAAAGGTAGGCTAACTTCACCAACAGATACCAAGCAACTTCACCAACAGATACCAAGCAGCATGGCTATGTACCAAATCTCAGGTGTCTTTAGGGCCTGGGAGACTGAGAAAAGTAGGAAGCCATCACTGTGCCTCATAATGCAGCACGGTTATGGAAAAGCCTTTGAACTACATATTCAAAATTTTATACTGGGAGTTCAAACAACAATCCCTTTTCCAACCTGTACATTCTGCTTATCTTTCAAAAGAGCCAATGCATTGCAGTAGACCCTGTTGTAGTTTGACCTCATATAGAACTATGTTCAAATTCCACTTCAGCCAGGAATACAGACTTGATAACTGCAAAATGGGAGTAACAGTGACCGGAAAATAACATTTTTGTACAATGAGCGTAGCATAAAGATCACAAAGCACACTGCAATTAAAAACTTTAAGTGGTATCTGATTGAGTCATACTCAAAGTAGACCCATTGAAATCAACCACCTTAAGTTAGCCATTACTGCCTTAATATTATTAAGTTCAACAGTATACTCTGATGGGGCTGGTTAGGTGAATCCTACAAACAGTATCTGCATAGATCACTGTGATGCTATAGTGCCTGTAGTAACATAACAACATCCTTGGAAAAAAATGTGTGATGTCAGCATGTGCTTATGAGATCGTTTTGCTACAAAAGTCAATCCTCCCTCCCTGAAGCACCTCTGTATTGGGGTTGGACCATAAAAAATGTACAAAATAGGATAACTATGAAAATTTGCTTTTAGACAGCTAAAATAGTATTTAAGAAAATTTCTAACTTGAATGTATTTTTCACATTTTCTAAAGTTCAGCAATGGTATACGTTAATGGTATTAACATTGCGGAAAGTGAAAATAAATTACAATAAAAACAAGGCATCTGTCATAAATGTACTTTTCTGCACACATTGATGGCGCTTGACTTACTTTTCATCACAGTAATGAAAATAATATTCAGGGAACTATATAAAAATACAGATGTTCAATGCTCATACCTCAGCTGTACACACCTACTGCAACTCTGCTTCCTACTTACCAAGTATTCTGAGTTTAAAACAGAGCAGACTGCAGTTTTGATAACATCTGCTACAACAAATAACAAAAAAAAGAGTGTGAAGTCTGATGAATGTTTAAACAGAACATTTTTTATGGATCAGCTAAATCTTTTCTGCTTTTTAATTAAAAGTAAAGAAAATGGAACTTAATTATCCTGTAAAGATTAGCTTGTGGGCATCTTCCTGTAAATTACTTCTAATTGAAAGCAAATTGTCAAGTGACATTCAAAGTACTGTCCTTTAAAACACAGCTGTTCTATTGCTGATTTCAGTGCATTACTGTGCTTCCTTGTTACAATATGGCATATTTGAATATTTTAACAATTTTGCCGCATTTGTATAGATTTCCTTTTAGTATATCTTAATCACATTTCCTCTTCCAAAATATAAAAAGAAACACTAGCATCCATATTTTACATCACTCTCATTTTAACATTCATGTATTGGAATTGCTACTGAAAGTTCACTTGGCTTAAAGCCTGCTACATCCAGAGGGGGAATGATCACCAGAATTAAATGGCACAATCAACCCAAAACAATACACTTAAAGAAAGAAAAAGTAATTCCTTTATTTTTTTATTGCTGGGTCAGAGTTTGCTGATACTTGCAAGATAACCACATTAAACAAGTTCAAATGATGTTTGTAAACTAAAGTGCAGATGGAACCCCCTTTAAATACTTCATTTCATCTTCTGCAGAATAAAAATATATAAGGAGATTCTCCTTTTTTACCAAATATATTTGGCAAAGGTGAGATAGAATGAAAACTGAATAGGGCAGTGAACCTCAGCAAAAAACAATGAACAATAAATACCACGGTTGATTAAGCATGGAAATAGTACATTTTAAGATGCCTTAAATGTATCTATTTTATTTAATTGGGCAGGTAGTTCATTTATTTATTGTACTTATATCCGACTCTTCAACCTTGCAGGATTCTCAGAGCAACTAACAAATCAAAAGTTACTGATTAAGAAAATCAAAACACTCTAAAAATCAAGTAAAATAAGCAACATAATAAATCATTCTGAAGCCATTTTAAAAAAGAATTTATAAAAGTGCATGGATAATACTGTATCATTCAAATGATCTGGGAGTTCTTAATGCATGATGAAGTGAAGTAGTGTGGACCTGATGACTGCCTGGAATGCATGCTCCATAGGAACTAATCAAAGTTTTCTGAATTCAAAAGACTTACCGGTATATATGAGTGAAAAATAAATTCAGAGATAGATAAGGACAGATCCCACCATGTTCTACAGGTCTTACTTTAAGTTTTCTTATCCCATCACATCATATCCAATCCAAGGCTCACTTTTGGGCTGGGAGAAGGCAAATGCAACAAGGTAAGGTGCTGGAGAGGAGTCAGCATTTGCTCTCTGTGTTCATTTTGATATAAAATGCAGACCTTCCATCCCCACTTTACAGGCAAGCACATGTTTTAATGAAGTGTGTGGTTTGACCCTAAATGTAGGTAGCAGCATCACATTTGCGAAATGCCCTCCCCTTAACCAATGTTGTTATAGCTCAAGGACAAAGCTCTTCCACAAATCTCCAGTATTTTAAATGTCTCACTTTTTTATTCTATACCGAGTTTGGTTATTGTTTTATTGTTGATGTATACATTAATATTGTCTAATTTATTATTTTCTGTCTTAGTATAAGGATTAATAAAGGGGCAGGGTATAAATCTTTCAAATAAATAATAATTATAAATTATTTGCCAACATTTTAACCTTATTTTCTTGAACCAGCATGGGAACATAATCCAAACAAGACCAACCTTGAAGATTTTAAATAACAGGATGCTCAAATGACAATCAAGTCTCCTCTTTTGTAAACTATGGAAAACTGGAAACTGGGAAACTGAGTCAGCTATTGGTTAAAACTTGCAGATGGTACTGGATTGTGACCATTAGCTGCAATCTAGCAGCCCAATCTAAACACGATTTCTCAAAATTAATACTTTAAACTAAGTATTTCAGCCCTAGGTCACAGTGCTAAAAACACATAATATTGTGTAAGCCCCTTGAGCTCAATGGGACTAACTTCTGAGTAAATGTGTTTAGGACTGCAGTTAATTCCCAGTGAAATTGATAGGATTTATGTGCACCTAGCTCTGTGATGGATTGCAGAATTGTTATACACATGTTTTGTATAAGACAGACAAAACTATTTAATATTAATATATTAATAGTAATTCACTTTGATAAGTCATTTAAAAAGCATTTGTTAGCCGCCATTAATCAGCTCAGTTAGAATGTAACCTTAACCGAAAAGAACTGTTTTTGTTTTTTAATTAGATCCTCTTTGAAACTATGAGATTTCACTGTAATGGATAAGAATAAACCCCTTCTGCTTCCCTTGAGGGAACTTGTTTTATCACATGCATATAAACATTTTTTTAAAAGGTGGAATGCATGCTATTTCAGTACTTCATATAAAATGTACAAGTTAGACTTCATAATCTAGATCAGTCTGGGGACTCACGTGGAGTCAGAGTAAGGGAGGCAGGGGCAGGGGCAGGGGCAGGGACAGGACCAAAAGTAGCCACCCGCAGATCTAGATCTGGACAGTGCATCCTCTTCTTCTGAGTCCCTGAGGCCAGTGATGGGAACTGAGAAGGAAGAGACTGAGCATGAAGTACAGGTATGAATGCTCTGTTAAGTAAAGGAAAAAAGGCCAGACTTCTAAGCTAGGTCATGCTGGAGGCTTCAGACTGTCAGACAATCGCATGGGTCAATGTTGTAAATCCTATTCCCTTTTCTATCCAAAGAGGGTTCTTAGCACATAAAAGGTCATGACAAGACAGGTATCACAAATTGGGGATCACTCTTCCTGCAATTCCAGGAACATTTAATAATGTTCCAAGGCTTTCCAAGGGTTCTCTAGTCTCCATCATTTTAGGGAATGTGATGCGCAGTAGCACTGCTGTGCTGGAAGGCTGTGTGTGTCTGTGGAAAAGCGAGCTTTGTAGGTTCACAATCAGAGGCAATTCGTCTGGAAGAGCAGATTTCTAGGCTTGGTCAATCTGAAGGCTGCAGAATGCCAGCCAATCACACACGACAAGGTTGTGAATCCAATGGGTAAAATCTACCAGGATCCTGAACAAGTGGATACAATATGAAGTTAAAAGGTGGCAGTGAAGTGATCTGGGAAAATCTGTTGGAAACAGCAAGAGGAAGAAGAACCTAAAGGAAGCATCTGGGATTCTGTAAAAAGGGTGTTTTTCATCTGGAAAAAACTGTTGTTCCATACTGCACTTTTCAAAGTACATGAAACCTTTTGAACTGTTTTGCATGGGATGATCATATTCCTTATTTTAAATGCCAGTCTTCTAGACTAGCTGAGTAATTCCAGCTCTTCACAAAGTATTTTATACACCTTTTTCATTAGTGGCTTTAGAAGGGCACAACTGTGCACCAGATAGCAGCTTAAACCAGCAGATTTTAAAGCCCCTGTTTACATTACTTTTGGGTGTTAAAATGATTTTAAAAAAAAACAATTATTCTCAAAGAAAACAAAAATATTTGAATCTGATTAAATGAGTCAGCAAATATTAAAACTAGAAATGTGTAGTATCTCTTACTTAATTTCCTCAGACTTTGCTTCTCTACACTTTTAAATATATGTGGAGAGTTTGGGAAATATATCAGATTTCCTTTATTTCATGAATAACTTATGCACATGCAGACACTGCTGTTGGTTTCTCCCTCTTAAAAAGGAATTATGCAAAGTGGCACAAATTATATCAGTAGGGTGATACATGCATGGTCACTGGTTGACAGAAGGGTGCACAGTCAACTATGCAGCAGACTGTATCTTGAGACTTGACCTGAGATACCTTCCAAGTTTTTTGACTATGTACATTTCATTAAGAGGAATGCAGTGCTGACAGACAGACATCCATATTCACATGTCTACTTGATGTGTATTCTGTCTCTGTTTTCCCCTCCACTTAGCTTGTACAATAATATATGTATATATCCAATTTCTACCACCCCACCATGGAAAATAAATTGGCCAGAGTTGGACACAAGGAAGATTTAGGGGAAATGCCAGCAGAATGATATACACATCAGAAAATCAAACTGATTTCTGCCAGCAACTCAACTTGAAATGATGGGTGCTTAACTACTAAATAAAGTTTAAAAAGTAATCTTAAATCCAGCATACTCTTCCCTGAGCCTAGCCACTCCCAACTTTCTGTCTTTTTCTTCTTCCTAAGGCCCTCCGAGTCCTTTGTAAAAGCTACTCTTAGGTGAGACTAAACAGATCAAAATCCTATGTGGCAGGAATTTAGCTTTATAGGGTTGATAATGCTGAACAGTTCCCATACTTCAGGAACATGGGGCTAGCAGCTCAAAATATGTACATGTGCTCATAAGAATAACATAAATCAGGGCAGCCCAACTTTTCATACCAAGTGGTCCACAAGAGTACTTCAACACAGAACCCGCGGGTTGCACTTGGACCACTTGTTGGACCATTGGACATAAATTAACACATGCAACCAGCTATCTTAATGTCAACCTGTATGACTAAAAGGTAGTATCAAAGGAATAGAAGTCTAAATAATTCTTTAAACAGCAAATACAAAACCCATGGTTTTTAAAAATAGACAGACATAATGCATTATGAACATTTGCAAGAAAACAAAACAAACAAGAGGAGAGTTATAAAAGCAATTTTTCTAAAGCAATAAGCAAACAAAACTCCTAATGATGAAAAACTGTTACATCACAACTACAAAGTATACCAGTGGTTGCCTAGTAGTTCACACAAACAACAGCTGAGATGGTAAACAGCTCCTAGCTTGTACTTCATCAGGCTAGTAGTGTAAAACTTCATAATTAAATGGAGTAAAGTCCAAAGAGACTTTTGGTGTGCTCCCTTGGTGTGCCTTGGTGTGATTTTCATAGAAAGGTAGTCAGACCTGCTTTAACCCCTGTTGCTACTTAGAAAAGGCATTTTACCATATAAACTATAACTGAATCCTAAATTGGACATTAAAATAAGGCTGCAAACCTATTGTTAATCCTATCAAACTGAAAAGGATTTATTTCTGATAAGTTTTTCTCCATCTCTTGTAATACTCAGTATTAACCAATGTTGGGTGATTCAGGACAGATGAAAATAAGTATTTCTTCACATAACATTTAGTTAAACTATGGAATTTACAACCACAAGAGGCAGTGAAAGTTACCAAACTGAGTGCTTTTAAAAAGGATTAGCCAGTTACATAATAGATAAAGTGACCACTAGCTACTACCTCCAATATCAAAGGCTGGGGATCACAAACGGGAGAGTGATATTGTCACAGGCATCTCATTAAATAACTGTGAAAATAGGATGCTGGAACAACTGAGTCTTTGGTCTGATCCAGGAGGACTCTCTGTAAGATCTTATGAGCAGATGGGTTAGGATCATTAATGTGAAATATATAATTATCTCTCTTTCAGGCATGCTTTCCCATCCTGAAATGGACTACCCGTCTATTTTTAAAATAATGCCGCCACTGGCTATTTTGTCTACTGAATCAGGAAGCAGGCAACAGTGCAGAATAGAAGACAGCAAGAACACCTTCTGCTCCAACTCTATAATATTTTAGACAGATCCTTAGTCCTTTCTGATCCTGTCTAACATTTAGGATATACATGTCATAGGGTGGCCACCTACAGATGGTGCATCTTTTGTAGTAAGATAATCACAGTATTTCAAAAGAAAATTTAGCTGTCAGTACTAGAGTAGCATTTTTCTGATATGAAAAGTATCAGAAAACTACCCACCTGGCAGTATAAAGTGGTATAGCCCAGGATCACTCTTACCATTTTATCAGCTGTTTTGGATGAACGAGAACACCATATCATTAATGTGTAAAACTGATATTCAAGGAAGACTAGCTGATGCAAAGAAACCTAACTGTAAACATCTAAAAAAGGTAATAACAAGATGCCGAAAGATGAATACCCTACTCCCAGCCCAGGTCATACATTTCAATAATAATCTTAAATTGATGTGTCAGCAAAAGAAGCCTTATAGTAAACAGATAAACAGAAAAACAGTAAGTAATCAAAATGAGAGAATGTTCACAGTAGGCTTCTGGAAAAGGGGAGTGAAGGCTAAATATGAAAATCAACTGAAGCTCAACCAGCATAAATATATACTCCATAGTGATCACTGCAAATCTATGTAATAAAATCAAAGCCACAATTAAACTATGTGTGGGGTGAGTAGAAAGATTCAGTATAGCGACTGAGCAGAAATAACTTGTCATGCTAAAATTATTTTACAATATTACTTAGCACAGAGTTGTTCAACACTGAGAAAGGTTTTGTAAGAAATAACCAAATAATATTAGTCCTTCAAAGCGGAAAAGTAAACATTCATTGTTAGCATAAAACTTAATGGTTGCTTAGGACCACTTCCTGTGGGTTGGAACTGGTATACATACATATACATATTATAGCAGAGCTTTGGACTTCGGACTTTTGGGGGCTAATTTCCAGAAGTCAGACGAGCAGCATGGTACTTAGATATTTCAAGACATCTTGATTCTCATAATTCTTTTTGCCAAAAATGGATACCAAACCAGTGCATACCTTCCATGATAACTAAAGATCAATAGTAATGTATCATTTTCTGTCCTGAACTAAATCAGGATCATCAAATATAGGCAAATTTGTATAACTAATAAAATAATAAATAATATTCTTTTTTTCCACAGTATGTTTTGCTATGTGCTTTCTCAGTTACTCACACCTGCACAGATGCATCATCTAAAATTACCCTCCCTCAACATCTGATTCCCCCCTCCACCCTGAACTTCCACACTGAAATTCACTGAGATCTCATGTGCATAAAACTTGTGAGAGCAAAATAAACCCATACTCCTGCAAAGTCAACAGCTGACTGCTCACTTGATGGTCATCCTACTGGTATCTTTCAAATATATGTTGACAAAGGCCCTGTGCCTTTTACATTAGAATTGTTAGCCCTTAGTCAAGAGTTTTTCATCTTGTTCTTTTTCCAACAGATAGCTCATGAACAAAAAAACCACAAAGTAAAATTTGTGGGTTTTTTAATACGGAATGAGTTCTCATTTATAACCTTGTAAGTAATATAATTTGTTAAAATTTATATTCCACTATTCCACCGAGGAGCTTGTGACAGCTTGGGAAGCGATCTCACACCTGGATACTTCTCAGGATCAGACTCCTTAGTCTCGGCAGCTCATTCATGTCATGTGCCATCAGATTATTCTCTGAGTCTCAAATAACTATTAGGCTATATTATTATTGTCAGACAATAATACTGTATTCACATTAGTGCCATTTACTCTATATTAATTCCATATTAAAATGCATTTTACTAAACAAATAGTATTTCATCGAGCAAATGTGCGCCAAGAAATTCAAGTACATTTAAGCCACAGAGACACACTTCAAGGTCTTTACATTTCTTCTTCTTGCACAACAGACGGTGCAATGTAAATGAATTCTAAATCAGACACAATTGCCATTGGCCCCTGCACAATGTTGAGAGGACTGACGAAGTAAGCCTGTGCATGTTTCACCAAAAATAAGTTCTACTGCATTCAGTGGGGCTTAACCCCAGATAAGTGTAAACAGGACTGCAGCCTGAGGTTGTATTTTGACTGCGGTTGCTTGGGGTCTAAGGTTAAATATCAACATTCTGTCTAAAATCCAACAAGTTCTAATAAGAATTCTGACTAAAAAGCGACCTTATGGAATAATCATAGAAAGCTTCTTTAAAATAATAGAAGCCAACTTGTACCCTATACTTTAATAAGCCTAACAGTCATAACCTTATATAAACACTCTAATATACTGCTAAGTATTTCTCTGGGCTAAGGAAAAATAAACAGAAACCTACTTTTCACAGTAGCGCACCTTATGGACAACATATAAAACTCCACAGCTGTTCTGTGAGCCATTAATGAATGCAAAACAGTTTGTGTTTTGCTACACTGCTACACCATGCTACCAATATCTAATCTATTAATGAAAAGCATTTTCACGTCCTCCAATATGAAATATGGTACATATGTTACATTTTTTAAATATAAACTGCACATGCATTCCTTGCATATATGAGCTACTATTGTGGTCACTGTATACAAAGTAATGAGCTACACAGATGTTCCCCTATTTTAACTTATAAAAGCCTGCCTGATGGGTTTCTTTCACAAATAATAGGGGAAAATATTTCTAGAATTCAAGCTCTTTGCTGCAGCATGAGTGTTCAGTTTTTAGATTAACCAACAGATGCACAAAGCAATCAGGTACAGCCATGGGGGAAATCCTTCTTGCCCTCTGGAAGGCCTGTTTACTGTCACAGATGGAATTCAAACACGGATTTTTTAATAAAGCATAGGTTGCCACCATTTTGTCAAAGTCTCAAGGCAGATGGGAAAAGTGGGACAGCAGAAAACTTCCATACTAAAAGCATTGTATCTGCACACTAAACCAGGCCAGTATCCACTCCCCAGAGCTATCTCTGTATCATGTGGCCTGAATATCCAGGATAATTTCAGTTAATATATCTCATCTTTTTTTATGCACCCCTTCCAAAAGCCACTACTTTTCTTCCTTTTAACTTTACAGTTGTGTGCAGCCAAAGAAAACAGACCATAAACTGAAATAAGACTTCCAGTTTAAAAGAACGAAAAGGATTGATTAGGAAGGATTTTTTAAAAGAAAAATGTATTCAAAAATATGCCAATTATTTAAACATAAGGCCACATCACTGTAATACTTAAGTGTCTGAGGAAGTAACTGTAATTGCACAAATGTTTTAAAAGAACTCTGTAAACAGCCATTTAATTAGCCAAGCCAAAAGCCAGAATTGAACTGAGCATTTTGCTCAGGCTTGATCAGGTGCTTATTGACAATGTTTTCATGCATGAAGATGCTACTGAAAGAGGCAATATAGAGGATTACTTACTGCATAAATAAGGAAAGTAAATAATACTATTGTTTATCATTTCAACAAAACTTTTAATTTGCAAAGTGCTTTTGCAATCTTCATTCTGCGTGATTTTACACCATGCTATGAGGCAGGTTGCTGTTATTCCGGCACTCACTTATTAATACATAGGGGACAGCAGCGGACAGGAATTACTTTACCAATTCAGTATGCTTTGCCAGCTTCTTCCTTACCTGGCAAAATCAGATCTAACCTCAGTTGTTCACGCTCTATTCACTTTCATCATGGATTAATGGCCAGCATTGCTGGGGTTGAACTAAGGGTACCTTCCAACTCTACAATTTTACGATTCCATGATTCTATGAGGGGCTGTCTGTGAAGAAACTCTAGGTACTTAAATTGGTTCAAATGCCATGGAAAGATGATGCCTGGGCTTAGTTGGCCAGTCACATTATTCCAAAAATTTTATAGCTTTACTGGTGACCAATTCAAGGCACTGACTATAGCCTTTAAAGTCCTAAACATCCTGGTAACAAGGTATCTCATGTATTACTGTCTTTCATTTGACTTCATGTCTCCTCACCAGGAGAAGTCCAGGTGGTGGTGACAGACAAAAGTGTCTTTTAATTTGTGGTATCAAAATTATGGAACAAACTGCTTTGTTTCAGCAGGTGTTTTTTATTTAAACCCTGCCATATGTGGTTTTTATGATATTTTACTGCTGTTGTTTCATTAATGTTTTAGTGTTAGGATTCTATATTAATTTATTTTGTGATTTTTAAAAAAGATTTGTCATAGGAAGGCAGATTACATATACTTAAACAAACAAACAAACAAACATTCTCATATTATTGATGGAGAATAGAGAGTGGCAGATGTAATTTTCCCACAGTGGTTGTAATGAGTTCATAGCGGGGTAAAATCTAAACCCTGATCTTCCACATAAAAATAAAACTTCCAGAACACTGGCTCTTAAAGAATAAATTAAAGGCCTACCTAATAAAATGCAGGAAACATGATCTATTTATTTATATTGAAACAGATACTAACCTTTTCCCTTTATGAATGACCATACACATGACGAAGAAGTTCACAACTGAGATCTGTACCTTTAAGGCATGAAGCTAGTGACTCTGCTGCAAAATCACTGTCAAAAAGGATGCCTTGCATTCATCACTCCATCAGGTTTGTTCAGGGCTCCAAGACACACTTCAGAGTTCAACACCGATCTGACTACTAGCATGATTTTTGGGTGCCTGTTTGCAGATGCAGCCGAGTTATCAATTCGAACAGACACACAATCCGGGTCCAATGTCACTTCTCCTCATTATGTTAATAGTTAATACATGCAAATGAAAACACTCTAGCAATTTGATTTCTTTGAAGATAGTTTGCATATTGTCTTAGCCATAATGACTGTACACTTCTCTCAGTCTCGATTTATGCAAGGCTAGTTTAGTTCATTTTTATCAGCTCAAGTTCATTTTGGCTGGTACTGGAATGTATGTGTGTTTTCTTTTTTACCTTTCACCTAATTACCATTCAGGTACCATAAGCAGATTTTTCATGCTATTGGTGTTTTTCTTAATTAAGAAACAAATGAATTCTCTCTAGCAAAAAAGATGGAACAACAGAATAAGATGCCAGAGGCTGATGTTCTGCTTCTTAATTGAAGCTGTTCCATTGTTAGGTGTCTGTTGTGAAAGGGCAGAAGTGTCATGAGTTTAGTGAGAATGGTATATAAATAACAGCTATAAGCAGTAGCATTGAAGTTAAGAATGGAAAAGGAACATCAGCTTTTATAGACACAGCACCTCCTGTTTTCAAAGACAAAAACTTATTGCAAACACACACACTTCTTTATTTGCTAAAGGTTTCTGGTTCTTCTAATCCCAGCCCACAGAGAAGTGTTTCATTTTCTTTTGTCTATTATCTGCATGCTGCTTATGTGCTCATGGTGTTCAGCTCTGGAAGCAACCAGAGACCCCAGTGAGAAGAATTTCATCTCTGCTGTTCCATTCTTCCAGTAAAATATTGATATTAATTTATCATTTTTAAAGAAATGTTTTGTTCCCCTTTTACTTTCTGCCTGTATTTACTTCTTTGTGAACAATTAAACTTAGTAAAGCATTTAATATTTTTCAGATACTCTGCAACAAGCCTATTCCCAGGCTCATCTAGAGCTGTGGAAATTGAAAACCTTTTGAGACCACTGTATTATACTTTCATCGCACTGTTCATACTATCAAGCATGTGCCAGCATTCCACAAATTGGGAGCCACCGCAGAAAAGCCCTGTTCTTGTGTTGCCACCCCACAGACCTTCGTTGAGTATTTTTATATTTAAATAATTATATAATGCATATAAACAATGGTCTATATTCAGCTTTATCTGATAACAGTAAGAAAACCAATGTTTAAAAAAGTTACAACTTAAACAGACTACAATGTTGCAAAATAGTACCCCACACAATACTAAACAATTTGTTAAAAGAAACAACAACTTTAAAAAATACTGTATTAGCTGCAATCATGTTACTCAAATACCCATTTGAAAAATTATATAATTCACAATATGGAGTGGGGCTGAACTGCATCATGAACCTTATTCCAATAATGAATGAAAATGCTCCGATTTGTAAATAAATCACAGTGCTATCTTCCCTCTCTAACTCTGTTCACACTTGTAAGTTGAACTGGATACCTCATATTCCATACTCTCATGCGCCAATTACAGGCAACTCTCCATTTGTGTGGGAGTTGCGTTCTGAGGCACCATGTGCATCAGTGGGGCACGCGTACCCTTGCCCTGTTCCACTCCCTTCCGAGGCCAAAAACAGTGTGCGCACCAGCAGTCACACATGCCTCAAATGCACTGAAAAAGTTGTCTGTATCTAAAGAAGGCAAGCTGATCTTCAACTTATGATGGATGTCCAACAATGAGGTGGTTAAGAAATGAGTCATCATTTCTACATCATCTGGTATAACTATACCCGTTTTATATCTTTATCATCAGGTCCAGTGGTAAATCACTACATGCTGAGTATTGTTAATGCAGAGGCACACAGAAAATCTGTCCAGAGGTATATTCTTTGAGAAGTGAAAGAAGGGATGCCTTGTTGTCCCAAGTTTTTTGATGAACCTTTTGGCACAACCCCCTCGTTCTCATGCTCTGCCTGTAACTTAGCCTAACATACTTCTATGTTTACCCCTTCCTCCAGTTCCCTACCCTTTATCTGTTGATCCCCATGTATTAAATTTTAGACTGTAAGCTTCTAGGGGCAGAGACCTGTCTTCCTACAGTGTGTAAAGTGTCATGAACACTGATGGTACTATATAAATGAATAAAGAATCAACTTAGTGGGAAATTTGGTACTCAGTACCCAATTCCTCGGTATAATAAAAAATTCTTTTTATTTTTAAGAAGTGCTACACATTCATAATTGCCAACTGATGATTCAGTGGCAAAATTCCCATTAATTTTAATGGATCTGGATGGCACCCAATAGTAATTAGCCACTAACATGACAGAAGGGGAAAAAACAATTATATGAAAGCAGGGTGGGGAGCTGTCACTCAAGGGAGGACAGAAGTGGGGATTTTGTTTTGTTCAATAGCTCTGGGGGAGGATATACATATACTTTTAAAAACAAAGATATACAGTACTGCAAAAGAACTGAAACCGATGGCCCCATTTCTAGAAAATGAAAGCGTATGTCTATCTCTCCTCTTTTACAGACACAAGGATATGGAATGCAACTTCCTGTTTAACAGTAAATACTGTAAAATAGGCACAACCATCACTGCCAGAACCAAATGCCAAAAAATGCAGGGTATGTGTCATAAATGCATTTTGAAATGAGAACGATGGGAAATGTGAGAAGAGTATTTTCTCTCACTAATTTCCTTCCTCTGAATCTCTCTGTTTCCTTTCTGTCAAGCAGAGTCAAATCCAATATATACCATAAAGCTTCTAATATGCAATTTGTCTATAAGTTTTAACAAGACACACTTTTCTAAATAGCCACATTAAAAACTGAAAATGCTATATCATGTTAGGAGAAATTAAATGCAACACTCTCCCATCTTTTGCCATAGGTACTGTATTAACTCTGTTGACATCAATGTAGTCACCTCATCTTTAACACCAGAATAAAGTATCAGGAGAATGAAGCCCAATGTATCAGTCGTTCAGTAATTAATTACACAGAGCTGTAATTACTGTTTGCAAATGGAGCCATACAGTGGTAGCCTCCCCATGATAAAAACAAACCTTCCTAGGTTTTTCTAACCACTGGGTTCTCTCTGTTGCACTTTCAGCTTCATCTTCCCCAGTCAGTCTCTGACCTCCTCGCTTGGTGTCTCTGCCAAATTCTTGGCACTGAAAGTGAGGGGGAAGAGGCCATACCATAAGCGTGTTGATAATGAGGAGATAGAAATAGCAAACCAGCTGGATTGCCCTAATAAAGTATGTCTGGGATTCAGAGACACAACAACTCACTGCTCATGGAACAGTACTGTGCTTTTAACCCTCTGAATTCTAGTCTGAGTCTTTTCCATGATCCCTAGTTCCACATATTTGGAGAATATGTGCTGCAGGTATGCTGTTGCACTTATTTATGTATGTATGTATGTATGTATGTATGTATGTATGTATGTATGTATTAGCTGCACTTTCTGGTAGGTGATACCCATAGCAGTTTTTTTTACAGAAAGAAAACAGCAAAACAGATTTTCATAAAACAAGTTAGCCACAGGATTACTGGGTTAGTCTGTCTTGTGACACCTTAAAAGACTTAACTAATTTGTTATGATGTGAGCTTTTCTTGAATAGCCCACTTCATTCTAGTCTCTAGTCTACAGAAGGTTACGCCATAATAAATTTATTAGTCTTTAAGGTGCCACAAGGCTGTTCTTTATAAAACAGTAGCAGCACAATTCTATATTACTAAATACAATGTTGCTTACACATTCCTGTTAGTTTAGGATGCCTGCCTGATAGTTGTATTTTCTTGTTTTAACTATATTGCTTGAATATGTTATTGTGTACAGAGTTCTAGTTTGGAGTATTGGGTAGAATTGATTTAAGTTGTTTTTTCCTCTTTGTCCTTCTTCCAATTTTCTCCTTTCACTTTTTTGCTAATTTTGAAATGAATTAAATGTCAAAACCGCACAAGGTGTTTTCCGCCTCTTCTCATTCTGCTAGAACTTGACTTCATGAAGCTCAAACAATTAGGCCTTTGTTTATTAATAATTAAAGAAATAAATTCAAACAGACATTGAAAGGCCATCTAAGGTAAACCAAAATGATTTCAAAGGCACCTTAACAATGTACACCATTGATTCTTGGAGCCTAATAGTCAGTTATCACACACATTCCCATACTTGTACCAAAGTGAAAGACTGATTATGTCCAACACTGAGTGGTCAGTGTGACTAGACTGGCCTATAAGCATAGATAGAACTTTAAATTACCTATATTGCCCTTCCTGATACTACCTGTTGACTTCCATCACATCACAGGATGACAGTGACAGACAGGAATACAACAAATATCCATGGGCTCTACTTTCTGAAGAAAAATAGCACATTTGCAGTTACAGATAAATTTGCAAATAAAGGGTTTCTGTCCATAAATTTGCTTACGCAACATGGCTTTCCAGACACATCCTCCATGCTACAGCCCCTCAAAAGCCTCTCCTGATAACTAGGGGCAGAGGAAACTTATGAGCACAGAACAAGCAACAACCTGACACCATATACAATAGTGATGTGGCTAGCACTTAGAACACACAATGGTGAAGACCTACACTAGGATACAAAGTAACCATTTTGACATATGTACACCTGCAAAAAAAATGTCTTGTCCATAAATGATCTGAACATGCACTCCTAAGTTCTTTCCAACATACGTATTAAAACTGCTGATCATTGAAGTTCATTACATTTACATAGACCAAACCCCAGGTGCCTCATCAATGAGTCAAAACAGCATGGACTTCAGAACCTACTTGCTGAAGTACTGTAGAAACAAAGCACAGTACAAAACAAAGTACTGTAGTCTGAAATTAAGGTGTTAAAAATATTTTGCTAGTGATGGCATTTACATAAATATTTTTACTTTATGTCATAGCAGTGGGTAAAAAATAAATGTAATCACTTCAAAACTGGTAGTAAACATCAGTTATATTTTTAAGCATTAATTTTTGGTCCCTCCCAAAACAGAAATAACATACAGCACAGGAGAGTTTTAAGCCTTTTTTAAAGCTTTCAACTCATTATTCCAAAGGTAGGCAACCTTTTTAAAACCAATGGCCAGAAAGCCACATCTAATGAGCATATTTCACTTGGTTGTGATTGACATAATGTACATGTTGCCTCTATGGGCACAGTTAATGTTATTGAGCTTAGGGCCTTTCCAGACAGCAACATAATGAATCTTTTACTAATCAGTATACTAACACTAGCCCTGATCCACTCACAATGGCATAATATCCCATTCTTATGTAATGCATAAAGGTTGGGGGGGGGAGAGCGCCTTGCAGTGTAAAGTAAGGGATAGGTTTTTAACACTTTTTCTATTTAAAAAGGATAAAAATGCAGTCCTGAACTGGCAGTGAGAAGTGCCTGGCCTCTAAAGAAATTAAAGGACTTAACATGTATTCCCACTTGAGTGGTATGGTGGAAGGGCATTCATCTCCTATTAAAATTCACAAGCTGGCAAGGGCCTTAGAGGAACAGTGGTGTTGCTGAAAGCAAAGCCATTGCACACACTATCCATGGCTTATTGCGAGAATCACGGTCCCACTTTCTACACATAACACATCTACGGTAATGAACAGATTGCTGCATCCCAGCAACAAAATATTGCAGATTTAATGTTCGGGGGGGGGGAGGAATCGGCAACATATGCAGCACTTGTAGGGAAATGCTTTTATTCCTGTAATCACAGTTTTGTTGTTTGGAAAGGCTCTTATGCTATAGTGGTTTCATTATAAAACTCCCTGTTATGCATAACATCCCATGGAAAAAGTATGAAGTGATTATTTCTACTTACTTACCTGGATATGACAGATTTCTTGTTTAAACCTCAGTAGGCCCCAATGACATATAAAAGAATGGGTTGGATTTCTAAAACGAAAGGGATACACAGTTGGGAAGTGGCCAGTCTGTCTGCTGCAGGGGTAGACCTATTGCTGAAGCCGCTTCTCCAATTAGCACAATCAGTCACCACTGTGACTGCCCTCCATCCCCATAGCAATAATACCAAGGGGTATTCAAGGCAGCAAGGAGTCCCTGGCAGTGGCCCAGGCATGCCACCTGCTGATACTGGGCTTGCAAATTAGTGCAGTATGGGCGGAAATTTGGGCAATGTATTCCCCTCATTAGCTGCGAGTACTGAAAGTAGCAAGGGCCACTAGAGTTCTTCCCAAGGGTCCATACATATGATCAAATATCATCAACGGTAAGATAATATCATCAGTGTCATAGTCAGAGGCAGCAGCAGACACTGTGGTACAGCTAAGCCGCTCACCTGACCTCCATCTGGCTGAAACAGAAGGAGTGGCATGAGGCAAATGCTCCATCCAGCAAGAGTACTGGGTTGACTCTGACTCTGCCAGAACATATGCAACATACCAACTTTGCCACCCAACACGCTTTTTGTCTTGGTATGCTGCAGTGACCCAGCCAGACAGTGGTCAGGTGAGCAGCTCAGCCACACCATTGATGGTCAGAAGTATGTAACCAAACTAATGAATTCAATTAACAAAAAAAAAAGCTTTAGTTTCATATGTTGTGTTAAGGGCTTTCCATGTTCATTCAAGCTCCAAAATTGCATGAACGCTGCTGCCATAAATAAAGCACTTTAAAGCATATTTCCTTCTAGTCAATTAAGCGAAAGCGAAAGAATGGGCAAGACAGACATTAAAGTTATCCTAGAGACAGCACAATGTCGTGCACAGAGGTAGCACCATATTGTACACTCCATATTCAGAGCATCATGGTGGCAATCATTATCCATGCCAGCTCTATAATTACCTTTGAACATGTGCAGAGTACAATTGCTAAATGAATCATTGAAAGGTAGGTTTTCAGATCAGAAAGTATATCTTCCTCACAAGTTTCTCATCCCGAAAATGCTTACATTTGTTTACATACATTTAAAATGAAACTCAATAGCAACCTAAAGCTTGAATCATTCCAATACAACAAACTCAAAAAGTATTAAACTCTTTTTCTCTCTCTCTCAGCTTTTCTGCTCATTCTGCACTATGAGGAAATAGCAGCACACAGTACAGGTTTTTTTGTTTCAGGTTTACAAAATGAACAAAAACCCTAAGAAGGAGATATACAGAAGGAGTGATGAGGAAAGCTTCACCTTTATCCTGCACTGAGCAAGGTGGTAGGACTAGTTGACCTTCAAGATTCCTTCTAACATTTAACATTCTATGCAGATGATATTGGCTGCCAATTAGGTACTTGTAACATGGAATGGTAGCTTGTGTTGCATGATAGCTCCAGTGGCACAGACACCATGTGTATATTCCAGTGAACAGATAACATTTGCCCAGACTTTTTATATTTTCCCTTCCCCACCTATTTAATTCATTCAAAATAAACAATTTATTATTCTTTCTACCCCAAATTCAGCATGGACCATGCTCTAACTTACTTCTCCTATACTACAGTGGTACCTCAGGTTAAGTACTTAATTCGTTCCGGAGGTCTGTACTTAACCTGAAACTGTTCTTAACCTGAAGCACCACTTTAGCTAATGGGGCCTCCCGCTGTCTCCATGCCGCTGGAGCACGATTTCTGTTTTCATCCTGAAGCAAAGTTCTTAACCTGAAGCACTATTTCTGGGTTAGCGGAGTCTGTAACCTGAAGCATATGTAACCTGAAGCGTATGTAACCCAAGGTACCACTGTACTAAGTTTCAAATCACTCAACCTTTTTCTAACTAGAAGTCCTAGAATCTACTACACTTCCCTAATTGCTTGTTATAATGGTGAGATGCAATTTAACTTACCCTCATTTACATAGGACTACAATTGCTGCCCTATAATTCATATAGTGTATACCTGCACATATACACATACATATACATTTTCATGTATTTTATCTCCTTCCAACCCCTGCCCACTCCCCATCCTTTTCTGTCCCTCACACATTTTGCCATTTTCCAGTTGACCTTCTCTGCCTGTCGTTCATTCTCACTTCACCCAACATTTAATTCCCTCACTCGGCCCTCTTTCACAACAGATTTGTACTAAGCATGTGTGTGGAACACCCTCATGAAATCCAATAGCTAACCCTGGCCACAGAAATGCTCCGGTAACAAAAACTAGGAGTGTATAGCACTGTTAGAGAAAATCACAGAAATGCACTTTGATGTTCCCAAAACAAACCATTTGCAAAAAAGCACAGTTCAAATGGAGAAATATTTTTTTGAAAATCCATTCCAGCAAAGTCTATGGGGACAAAACACAGCATCTGACAACATGCCAGAATGTTTCATGAAATATTTAATTCATTCAAAATAACTCATTTCTTGTGTTTTCTACTCCTGATCCAGCATGCAGCACCCTCAAACATACTTACCCCTTCAAGTTTCAAATGTACTGAATGATGTTCTAACTCTAAATGTAGAACCAATCCCTTCCCTCCATTTTTTAATTATTATTATTATTATTTATTAAATTTGTATACTGCTCTATACATGCAGGTCTCAGGGCAATTACAACATAAAATCACAGTATAAATACACAAAATACGTAATAAAGACAAAAACAACCCAATAACCCCCCCCCAAAAAAACCCCACATTTTAAAAGGGCATTGGATGCCAATCAGCCAAAGGCCTGGTTAAAAAGGAATGTTTTTCCAGGCACCTAAAGGTGTATAGCGAAGGGAGCCACTGCAGAATGGGGAGCCACTGTAGAAAAGGCTCTTTCTGGTGTTGTCACCCTCCAGACATCTTGTGGAAAAGGCACACAAAGAAGGGTCTCAGAAGATGATCTCAAGGTCTGGGTAGATTCATTTGGAAAGAGGCGGTCCTAGAGGTATTGTGATCTTTAGCCATTTAAGGTTTCATAGGTCAAAACAAACAAGTCTCAAAACTAATTGGCAGCCAGTGCATTCAGGCCAGCATCATTGTAATATGCTCATACCAACTTGCCCTGGTGAGCAACCTGGTTGTTGAAGTCTTCAGAAGCAGCCCTACGTATAATGCATTGCAGTAATCTAACCTTGAGGTTACTAGAGCATAGACAACAGTAGTTAGGCTATCCCTGTCTAGAAAAAGGTGCAGCTAGACCACCAACAGAAGCTGATAGAAGGTACTCCACATCATTGAGGCCACCTGAGCCTCAAGTGACAGCAAAGGATCCAGGAGTACCCCCAAGCCACGTACCCGCTCCTTCAGAGGAAGTGTAACCCCATCAAGAGCAGGCAATCTCTCAGTCATCTGGTCTAGGGAACCACCCACTAACAGTGCCTCAGTCTTATGTGGAATGAGCTTCAGTTTGTTGGCTCTCACCCAGTCCATTATCGAGGCAAGACACCAGTCCAGCACTTCCACTGCCTCACCTGCAGATGTAAATGAGAAGCAGAGCTGAGTGTCATCGGCATATTGCTGACAATGTACTCCAAACCTCTGCATAACTCCACTCCGGATAACCCCCCATTTTTCATTATAATTAGTGAATTGCAATTCTGCCAATTAACCCAACAATTACAGTAACATAGCAGCCAAGATGGCAAAGAAGTAACAGCCAGTGTGTTGGTTCAAATAGGAATTAATGCTACCAGAGTTATAGAACACCTGTACTATAATGTGTACAGGTGTGTACAAAACACTACTGCATTACTAACAGACATGCAACTCTCTGTATTCTGCCCCACTTCTGCGATAACACCACATGATTGTTGTCTTGTATTCTTGTTACTTCTTGAGCTTTTCTAAAACCCAGTATTTGCATTTACTCCAGATCAGGGGTGGGGAACTGCATCCAGCTGGCAGGCAAGAACTTTACCTCCTCCATCAGCCAAGTCCGACATGTGGGCCTTACCATGCTCTAGTCAATCACCTGATGTTATACTGATGTGACCTAGCTTGTGCATTCAGAATAGCACAGACTACAAAAATAAATATTTTATTCCTTCCTTCCTTCATTTTCTATTTTGCCCTTCCAAAGGAAGAAGCAAGCAAGAAAGCAGAGCCTTGTCATACACATGGCAATTAACAACAGTAGCAATATATCGGGACCATAGTCGGAAAACAAGGTCACATACCCCTTTTCTTGCTCTTGATCAAGGTGATCCATCAGTGTGACCAAGGCCATCTTGGTCCTAAAGCCAGATCTGAACCCAGACAGAAATGTCTCTAGATAATCCATGTAATCCAATAATGCCTCTCGCTGCCTTGCCACAACCCTCTCCACAACTTGCCCCAGGATTAATGATAGTGTATATTATAAGGCAATTACATTAAAAATAAAATATTGGAAGTAATTCAAGGCTATAGTATTCTTAATAAGATGATAATAAGGGCAAAGTATTTGGTGATGGGCTAGTTTTATATATATATAAAAAGAAACCAACAGAAAAATCTGGATAGAAGTCTGGATTTAAAAACTGACGGCATTCTTAAAATCATTCAGAATGTAAAACATCTGATATGAAAGATGAACTGTTTTTGGTGCAGGAAGCAGCTCAGAATTCAGAACTTAGGATAACAGCATAGGATAGATAAGCTTCTTTCTGCAACATGGTGCCTATATTAGCATGACATTGAAATCTAAGACACAGAGCATATTTCCAAGACAAAACTCCATACTGCTAGTAGGAGGTTAATAAAACAAGCAACACACATGTTGAAACTACAGAGCTACCTCTGTAGAAAGCAGCATCCGTCTACTTATGATTTTAAAATGAAGATCCTAATCTTTGGTGAAGGACTTCTACAGATCTTTTAGCAAAAAAAAAAGTAAATAAAGTTGCTTGCTATAGGCAGGCTATTTTACTGCACACTGAAAGGATGTTTTCTTAAAATTTAAACTGTATTGAATCCTTTACCATGAAAGTGTGAAAGTACTACAGTGTGGATAAAGTAGATGTCTAGATTTCTTTCTGGGCTTTAACTTATTCACTTCAGTATATCAACTGGGGCCACATACAGAGTTCTCAAAGGTTCATATACACCACTTAAAATTGATTTTTACCAGTGTCTTGAAAGATGGTCCCAGCATTTAAGCATCATCACCCTCTCTCGCTTATATCTGAACCTAGGTACTCAAGGTACTCTAAAAAGGAAACTGCAGCACTTCCTACTCCTTCTATATGTCTAAAATGGTTGTTTAAAATGTTAACCTTTTTATTATCATATTTTCTCCAATTCCCTTTTGTGTTTCTTGCATAAATAAATCAGAAAGGCAACTGTGATTTGAGTGAATGGCTACATGATTTTAGTTTCTATAGGTTAGGATCTTTACCAAATAATTAGAATTGGGGGTTTCAATATTAAAATAATGGTTAAAATGGGGAATAAAATACATTTATGTTATCTGTAAGATAAAGTTTTGTTGAAAAAGGAATTTATGTCCACCACAGACCAGACAGAAGTTTTCAAATGCTAAAAATATTTATCCTGAAAGTTATTTTCAAAGTTATTTTCAAGATACTGTTAAAAAGCTTCCTCACAAAAAGCAAGGTGTAATGGTTAGATCATCAAACTACAGAGACTGAAAAGCGTTTTGACATATTAAGCTTTTACAAACAAATGTATTCAGTCAGTCAATGGCCAAATAGCACCTGAAAAACAAAGTCCTAGGTAAAACATTATAAAATTATTTTTTACACCAAATATTTGTGACCAACTGGTACACAAACAAGCTAAATGAACTGAAGGACTGAAATCCTAAAGATACTTATGAGGAATTCAGTCTCACTGAACTCAGTGAAGAATAATACTGAATTAACATATTTAAGAACTATCTGTAAGTAACCGATCCATTTTTTAAATCTAAATGTTAATACTTTTACAATAATGCCATTTACTTTAGTAGAGTTACACTATTATGAAACAGCATAGATATTCAATGCAATATTTCCCTCTCTATTTTTGTTCCTATAACTTCTAAAAACAATCTGCCAATAGCTGACCACTACTGGATAAACAGAATTTCCTAGCTAGAAAAAGAATGTTTTACATGTCTGCCATACTGTGAATGTGTGTGCTAAATATGCTTTTCAAACTTGAGCTTCAGTGTTCTTTTTTCCTTACCAGTAACATTTTCTGTTACTGCTAATCACTCCAGCCAGAACATCCCCAACAAATACTCCCACTTAAATGAGATTTTCTACACTGCAGGGCTAATCATAAAATTACACAGTCTAGTTCATCTAAGTAGCTGATTGTTACTTTCCATTTATAAATATAGCTGATCCTGATAATTTTGGCTACATTACTTTTTCTTTTCTTTCTTTGATTCATCACTCCTGATTTTCTTCTGGGTATAATTAGATGGTTCTCAATTACCTAATAAGAGGTGTGGCACTCTAGAACACACTGAGTTATCAAGCTATTTTTCTTTCTTACATTTTTAAAAATCTGCCAAAAGAAAGACTTGTGAGAGGAAGAGAGAGGTGTGAAAATCTATTAAATGAGTTGAATAAGATGAGGAGCTAGTATATAACCAAAAGTGAAGCTACCTATAAAAATGATGTTAGTGTATTTTACTTCATCTTACAACATGGAATATAGTTTATCAAATAAAAGCACATACCCTTGTCAAATATCATTTACTTTGCAAACATGTAACAGTTGCTTGTGGCCAAAAACTTTTAGTGCAGAATAACCAAATTTTACAAAGACAGACATTGAAACCTAAATGCTAAATAGATTATTCGTACCGTTGACAAAGTATCTGACACAATAAATACAATCTTGTATTGAAGGGTGGGGGCTTTCCTAAAATCTGCTGTGTCATATTCTTATTCTTATTTCTGATTATGGAAGCGCACATCATTAGATAGGAGCCATATGGATAACAGTAATTGTAAGAATTTGCTTAAAACCAGCTTTTAAAAATAAATTTATTCTGTAGTTTAGACATTAAGAAAGCATTGTTTTGTGAGGTGCAACAAATCACTGAGAAGAACATACACTGCTGCCATCCAAATTAATCTACAGGCTGTTTCAGACTGCATTCAATATTATCAGCAATACAGCACCTTGAAAAAAATCATCTTACCGATATTAAGCCAACAGCATTAGCTAAAACTCAACTGTCCTTTGGAGATTTGACCCTTGAAACTCAGAGTAAAGAGATACATCATAATGGATTTCCACTGAGTATAAAACTGTCCAAAATCTAAATTCAAATCCCAGCTGTCTACATTCCAGTTCTATGACAGTTGCAGCATTTTTTTTGTAACTGTCCTGAAAATCTTTTGGGCTGAACAGCATTATGTTCTAGTTCTTCAATTTGTTGTCCTTGAATATAAATATGTCTCAGTGAGATTTATTTTCTAGTAAGTGAGTTAAGGATTGCAGCCTTAATGTTGGTATAAAAGCTGTACCTTAATAATAATAGTCAATTGTTAAGTATATTAGGTGTGTGTGTGTTTGGAATTTGTAAAATATAACAGTTAAACACTACTTAGATTTTTTTTTAATGCTCGGGCCAATTACGTGTGAACCTGTCAAAAGCTAAGGGTCACTCTATAATATTATTGCAGAATATCTGGTTTGAATTTAACTTTATTATGCAAGTACGGATGCTATGATTACAATTAGGGCTGCAATACGCAGTTACCTGGAAGTAAGTCCCATTGAATTCAATGAAACTTAATTCTGAGTAGACATGCATGGTACTGTACAGTATTGTAAATTTCTCTGAACTTTTCTTTTTGATTGTTTTATTTTAGCAGACCTTGAAAAGTTAAGGCACAAGATAAAGAAAAATGTAATCCAATGCCCCACCTTGTGGGAACCCAGTATTCCCTGACACTACACAGAAAACGACCTTTACGTCCTTCAGACTTCCCTAACAGACCCCATCATCTATCGCAAAAGCCAAATCATCTGATCCTAAACTAACTGTCAACTGCTTGCGATGGTAGGGAAGCCAGACATCAATCAATCAGTTTTTATCAGAGGTGCTCTTCGTTTTTGCTGTTGTGCTCATCTTATCATCTGACCCAGTTGTAGGCCTGACTTCAGAAGCTTAAAAGAACTTGATGGCAAAATATGCATTTGTTTGTCCAAGATGTCCATTCTTCTAACAGTGCACATGCATTTTTAGAAATCTGGTTTTAAAAATTACCTCTCTGTTATATCAAAACATTTTTAATTATATTCCCTTGCAATTGTGGATTCCTTTAACAACCAGCTTAAAGTCTTCCTAGATGTGCTCCGTATCTCTATATGGCACATAATGAAAAGTTACCAGAAATAAAATCATAAATATATATATATTTACAAAATCAAGGTTTGTGCTACATATTCTCATTATTAATTCTGACCTTTATAATTACTGTTGCAGTGCATGAAACAGAATGCTGACATGAGCAATGATTGTGCCCAATTTTACTACAATTAAGGCAGTAATCCTATACTGTACACACTTACCTGGAAGTAAACCCCATGTAGCCCAGTGGGGCTTATTTCTAAATACGATGCAAATAATTGCACTCTAAGAGTCTGATGTTAAGTAAAGTAAAAGGTTGCTGGTTCAAAACCAGTTTAAGTATTTCAATTTAAAAACAACTGGGATTACTGCTTTTCTAAAGTAAAATTACGCATATTAATTTCTATCCAATTTCAAAGTAGGACATTTTATACAAAATCAGAAGGCTGGAAAAGTAAAAGAATACCACCATCACTAAATTTTGGATTCATATTTTTCATATTAGAACCAATAAGCATTGTGGTACAAGCCCAGGCCCCGAAAATGTATGACCAGTTCTGGAAGACTACTGAAAATACTATTTGTAAGATGTAAGAATCTAAAGATGCTTCAGAGAAAAGATCTATTTCAGAGATGGAGGATTATAAAAATAAAATCTGAAAAGCAAAATAAATAAAGTAAACCCAATAAAAGGTCAAATGTAGTCATATGTTTAGGAGAGGATAAACAAACGTATTTTGAATTGATCCATTAACTGTAAACAACAATCTTTACATAACCTTTCCTCTGCTGTAATTAACACTAATCAGATATAAGAATGATGTTTGTTAGTTCATTTGTAATATTAAGTTTAATAAGTAAAATGAATTCCTATCCTTTTATCACATAGATACGTCATATTATACAATAGGATGCAAGCACATAAACTAGACTGAGGTAGAATATTGTCACTGGAAACAGTCTGTATATAGTAGAACTGTATTCAAAAAGTTGTTTTAAGTACCCAGCTTTACCCAGCTTTTTAACTTTCTGGGTGATTCAGTGTTCATTCCCAAACTGGAACACATATGCTTACTTTCACATGAAGTTATACTCAACTGGCTATATAGTCAAAGACACAAAAGGTGCATCCCGAATGTATCAAATCCAATAAAGGCAAGCATCTAAGTATTACTGTTAACAAAAAATATTTTTTTGGAGAAAACCACTAAATAGTATATTTCAAATGATATTAGTACAACAAAATTTAGTTAGGATAAAATGATATAATATGAGGGAAAACTTCAAATGTCGAATAAGAATAAAACCTTTTAACTGTTCTATCTCCTCTTCTGTATTTCCAGTACAAATACTAACTCAAAACAACCTGTGACACAACTTATTATCAGTTAATCATAGCCTCCAAAAGCTTAAAACACAGACTACTGGCTAAAAACACACAATTACTATTACTCATCAATGCAATTGTTCCACATAACATACAGGAAGAATTTCGGATGGGAAACCCAAACCGCTTGCTGCAATACACCTGTACTATTCTGAATAACCCATAACTAATCTTATTCACCATGTAAACATAACAATCAATGTAACATTTCTTTGTGTTAAAATAAGAAAGCACATTGGATGCAAGATAAAAAGTCCCAATATAGAGTCTGTGGTTACTGCACAATGCAAATGAAGTAAAAACAACAACTATTCAGTGATATTTTGAAACACAGGAGTCAATTAAATATATACTTCTCATTTTCCTACCAAGCAACTTGGGCCTAAAATGGCTAGTGGATGCATCTTTCCCTATATGCAATCTTAGATGCAATCAAGTTTCAATGACAAGGACAAATAGAAGGCCTCTACCAGTAACTTCTTCACTGTGATTGAATGTCCTTCTGACGGTTTGCTAAAGCTTGAGCCCAAGCTTCTTCCTAATGCAATACAAGACTCAGGTTAAGAGTTTTTATTTTGTATGTATTCTTAAGTTTTTGTTTCCTAATACAGTGATTACTTTCAGAGACCCTTAAGAATGGATTGAGAGAGAAACTCATCTGAGTAATCAGAAATATTCAAGCACACTGCAAAGTAACAGAATATTAATACAATCCTAACCTCGAAGAAATCTATCTTTTCCTTTCCTATTCCTCAACATACAAATGTTGTATCGGCTGCAAGACTGGAGGGTTCACCACTAGAACAGAAGACTGAAAATGGATGCCCCCACCCAATCAATTTTATATATCACTTCTTGAATTTGTTCAAACATGTGTTCAAACTGTATGTTTACTTCTAAACAGATTAAATTCAGTACAGGGGGAGGGGAATTAAATTGGTGACAGCCATCCACAGCTGTTACCAACTCACGATGGCAATACCTTTTCAAGGCATTAGATAAAACTAAGAAATCAATGAAAAGATGTCAATACCAAGAACTGAGTCATTTGCCACTTATAAGCACCATGCATACTTCCATCGGTGTTATATTTTATATATATCCATTAGTCCCAAAATGGGTGGTTTTGTGGATGAGAAGCTATTACAAGTAACAGCACTACTTATACCTTCTACCTGAATAATGTTTTTAACAAGGCTATTGCAGAAGGAAACACACAAGGAAGGATAAATGAGTGTGGGAATTCTACATGCACTTCTAAACAAGACTACACATATTAGGGCTGGCTGATGTTCAGAGCTTCCTAAAGATTGAGCTGTACGTCTCGACAAAGTGATGTGTTTGTATGTCAATATTTCAACAAAGTGCTGTATATATGAACACCAATGCCCTGGAGAGATTTTCAACAGAGCTATACATCAATATTTTATTAAGGTGAATAGCAACAAAGTGGAATTCATATTTCGTTTTTACAGGCTCATGAAATACTTTTATCAGTTCAGCAATCTCCAAGGGTACATCTAACTGATTAGGCTGTATTATTCAGATTGCCTCTAGTTTCTGTTTGCTTGTCATTACTCCACAAGTATCAGGAAAACTGATTTGTCGTCTTCCCATTTTTTTCTTTTTTAATGAATTCTACCTGGCAGTGCCTAACAAAATACCTCCCTACTCCACCCAACACTGTCACCTTTATACATCAGTATGCCTCAAAACCAAATGCAGACTTTCAAGGTAAAATAATACTGCTCTTAAAAAACAACGGAATTAGCACACTTTCATTCTAGACATGTTTGTCAAATGCACATATTACTGTGCCTGAAATAATCCAAATGACACAATTCTCTCTCCTTCCCCCTTTGTGTCATCTCAGAAAGACAATCTGACAGTAATAGCATGACACCCTCTTGGACATACCTCTGGGCATTAATATTTAAATCTTTCCTATCCCTTGTGATTGAAATTCAGCCTCTATTCACAAACAAAAACTAAATCAATGTTCTTAGAGTTCAAACTAGATCCCTAAACAGTTTGCCACTCTCCATGCACAGATAAGATAAACTTTCTTTGACCCAAGAGATGAAGTTGCCATGACGATCAGAGAGTCTACTTTCTATATTGATATTTGCTGATGTAACAACAAATAGAACCAGATCCTAGGACTGATAATGGTGATTAATTAATACTAATATTGATCCTTACAAGCAAGAGACAAGGCTATTAACTTGAAGCCTGAAAAGTCAATTGTTACCTGTGGCAGAGATACCAGTGACTGATTTTGAAACATAATAAACAAATGTGCTAGATTTATGCTAATACCTTTAAAGAGCCCATGTCTCTGTTTCAGGTATGACATTTCCACATTCAAGTGTGTTCATTTAATTGCATCCCTTTCCTTACAACCATAAACAAAAATAAGCTTCTATACAGGGAGAAGAAGCTGTTTAAAGAATATAGACCCCCAATTCATTCCTTTTCTGAATCTAATTTCAGCACCGCATCACTGAAGTTTTTTTTAAAAGACAGGGACCAAGCAGGTTAATTGTTTGTTTAAAGGCATCCTATACTGGATTTTCCAGAAGGCCAAATTCAGTTTCTCGTATGAAAACCTCAGTATGGAACTCATCCAAATGAGTTATCCCAATGTGTATCATCCAAATAAGAAATTAATACCAGCTTCATTTATTCATGACGGAATAGCATTGCTCAGATAGCTATATATTTAAAATAAAAAATGAATCTATGTTTACTTTTCCAAAACTAATTCAGATTATCAGACCTGTCTGAAAAAAACGTATTAAAACATTCTCTTTCTCCACTAACGGGAAAAAGCAGATCCATTGTTTGGAAAACTTAATGCTTCTTATTTAAAAACAAACAACCAAAAAAAA